>NW_020955200.1:3017034-3022713 GCF_003031625.1 Empidonax traillii
CCCAGGTGGCCAAGAAGGCCAATGGCATCCTGGCCTGCATCAAGAACAGTGTGGCCAGCAGGAGCAGGGAAGTGATCCTTCCCCTGTACTCAGCACTGGTGAGGCCACACCTTGAGTATTGTGTTCAGCTCTGGGCCCCTCAGTTCAGGAAGGACATTGAGGTGCTGGAGCGGGTCCAGAGAAGAGCAATGAGGCTGGTGAAGGGACTTGAGCACAAGTCCTATGAGGAGAGGCTGAGGGAGCTGGGGCTGTTTAGTCTGGAGAAGAGAAGGCTTAGAGGTGACCTCATCACTCTCTTCAACTACCTGAAGGGAGGTTATAGCCAGGTGGGGATTGGTCTCTTCTCCCAGGCAACCAAAAATAGGACAAGAGGACATGGGCTCAAGCTCTGCCAGGGGAGGTTTAGGTTAGATGTTAGGAAGAAATTCTTTACAGAGAGGGTGATCAGGCATTGGAACGGCCTGCCCAGAGAGGTGGTGGATTCACCATCCCTGGAGGTTTTTAAGGAGAGATTGGATGTGGCCCTTAGTGCCATGATATAGTAATTGGAGTTGGATCAGGGGTTGGACTTGATGATGTTGGAGGTCTTTTCCAACCCAATCTATTCTATGATTCTATGATTCTATGATTCTATGATATTTGTTGCCAAGTAACAAACCTCTACCTCCATGATTCATGGTCAAGTTTCTATAAATGCACTTAGAGGAGTGATCCGCAAAGCAAAAGCAATTGATGAGTTTTTGTCAGTTGTTGGAAAATTAGTATAGCAGAAAATTTTACAGGAAATGCTTCAGTCATTGTGCTACATTTTACAATGTGTATCCCTGTAGTTGAAAAGAACAGCACCAAAGCAGTTGGGAAAATGCTTGAGCTTTATGAAGTATCACATATGGAAGGAAGAGACGATGAAGTCCCCAGCATGCAGCACTGTTCAGACTGTGATAGTGTGTGAGCCAACAGGTTGACTCTGAAGCAGGTCATGCACTAGGACTTCCAGAGTGGGATAATCAAAATTGCTCAGGAGAGGTGGGATTTTTCTGTCCTTCAGCCTGGAAGTGTTTGTGTTGATTATTGCTTTATAGTAATCTTAAAATCTTGGAGTTTGTTGTTTCTGACATTTCTGTTGTTAATAGACAACTTTTCTGTTGTTTTCTGAGTTAGCTGTGAGGGTAATGATTTGCACCTTGCCGTGGTAAACGTGGTTGAACAGGAGCCAACTGAGCAGGGTAAAGAGCCCTATCCTATGAAGCTTGACATTCTATTTCAGTTCTATTTCTTCATACAAATAAGACCTACTTTCCTCACTCCACCCTACTCCCTCCCCAAGGGCTACCTTTATAATTCTTTTTGTGTTTGAGGAAAGCAGTGTGTCTGAATGAAAAATATCTCTTCTGTTACTATTTTCGTCTGTGGATGACCACCTGCAATAAACTTGAAGAAGAGCTTTTACTGGTCAAAGAGATTTAATTTAGCTATTTCTTCAGTCATTTTCTTAGGTGGATTTTTATTACCTTTATGAACTCTCATGTTTCACTGGGTTTTACATTTTTATGAAGGCAGCTGCTTTTTCAGTAAAGTGTTGCTTGAGTATGACTACTCAAATCTGTTATTTTCCATATTGAAAGAACTTGTGTACTGAAAGAAGTTTTGCTGCTCCTGGGGAACAGGTCTACTGATTTAATATTGACTGAATCCCAAAGATGTTTTAAGACTGTATAGTCAGCGGACATGCATTGCCCTCTAACTGAAACTTTAACATGTTGGTTTTCATAATTAAATATCATTCTCAAAAGTACTACAGAGATTCCATGATATGACTTCATTAATGGTTGAGGTATCAAGAGCAGAATTTTTGTGTATACGTGCTTAATCCTCAGCACTTCTTGCATCGTGTTTTCTTTCAAATGGCATTAATAAATTTCAACAGTAGGTGAATGAATTGTTAAAATTAATTATCTTGCAGTCTTTCTTTAATGTACATTTAGCTCTGAAAACCTGATAAACTAATAAACTGTTACTATAAACATTCCATACAGACTATTACAAATTGTTTAGTAAAAGTACAAGTCTTTTGTTTCTTACCCATTCACTATTTCCATTGATAAATATTTATTTATTTCAAAACCTAACTTTAGTGGCTGAAATCCCTCAAATCTGAGGTAACTCAAGATACTTAAAAGAAAATAGTGGTAAATAGTCCTATGCTGCCAATTCATTACTGTTTATAATGCACTTTCAACATTTTAAATGCTGTGCATATGATTAGTACTTGTTATGGCATTATTTGTACACAACCTCTTTTGTAATAATGGAAAATAGCAATTTAGGGCTTAGTTCTCAGCATTTAATTTACACCCATATTTAGCAAATCCAGATTAAAAATTAAAGAATTTAAATTTATAGTATGTGTAATCAAGGTTAAGTTTATGCTTCGTGGTGAGGAAAGCAGATGTGGTTGGATTTTTTTATGTTACATTATCAGGAGTGTTTTAGTCAGATACCCAAACATTAATAATATGTTCTTTTTTGTTTTGGTTTGGGTTGGATTTTTTACTGTTACCTGAGAAACTTCTTGCAGTTCAGCTGGCTGTTTAATAGTTATTAGTAGCATTTTCCAAATGGTATCTGAAGTGACTTCTCAGTCCAAAGGATATAATCACTACTTATTTTATTACTCAAAATTGCAACTGTTTTTCTTCTAAGGTTACATCTGTCCTTCCTAAAATCCTTCTATTTTTCTACTTCAGATATTGTTACTTTCATTAACACTCAAGATATTCTCACAGTAGGTCAAATAAAGAAAGCTCAGTGATTATTCCTGATTAACTTGCTCTGTTTCCAATTAAAAAAAAAAAATGTCAGTAGGAACTGTTACAGTTATAGGAGCAAGAAGAATGTGTAATGTTTTCAATCCTTTTACTGTCTGTCATTCCATTTTAGTGTTTTAAACTGGGTTTTAATAAGCTGTAAGTAACCAATGTGAGAATAGTGACAGTTTCAAATTGTGGGAGACCTAAAGGTGTTACATTCTGAATTAACATACCCTTATTAAAAAAAATGCCAAAAGGCTTAAATTGCTGTAGTTCTGGTGGTGCTGTTACAGGCACAACAAAGACTCTGTATTTGCCTCTAATACTGGTGACTGATCAAGGAGTTTTCAAATTGTGGCTAGGAGTTAAAAAGACAAAATCAAAATAGCAGGGGAAGAAAATCCTATGGCTGTTTTTAGAATTGTTAATTTAAAATAAACCCATGGCAAAGTAGAAATTAAGTATATTATAGAAAATAAGTTAGCATTTACACAACTTCACCAGACAAAAAGATCCTCTTTTTTATATCCAATAGCAAGACCTAGAGGTCAGTTAGCAGTTTTGTAGGATATAATTTAGAATGAAGACCTATCACAGAAAAATTAACAGTGCTTGAGTTAGTGTAAGGTTTAATGTTGTAAATAAAAATTGAGTTATTCCACTTTCTGTACCACCTACTTTTGAGAACACACACAGGATCACTCTTGAGGAGAAAAGGTAACGCAGAAAGAATCATGTCTCGTCTATACCACCTGGGGAGTCTTTCTGCTGCGCCTTCTGCAACTGGACTTGTCTATCTCGCATTGGCCTTTTTAGCCATCAGCGCGCTTGTAGCAAGCGTGGGTAGAGCCCCTCTCAAATCTTCATTCACGAAGCCTAGCCATGACCATCTACTTTAACTTACTTTCCTTGCTTATTTCTTTGCTCAAGCTGTTCAACACTAGTTGGGGTTAGTTCTTAGAAACCACATTTCTCTTTAAGTTTTAATATATCCTAGAACTATTTATCACTTTACTGGGGAGCTTGCACCACCAGAGTGCTGTTCTTTTTTTTCCTCCCACTGTAACACTCACATCTTACATGCAATTAGAATGTAAATGCTGTATCAGACTACCTTTATTTTCATAGTTAGTTATTAGAGTGTCTCAAGATATTATTTATAATTTCTTCTTATGCACATTTGGGGTTATTTTTATACTCATAATAAAAATCTTTGTTATAATTTATATTTCATTCTATGAAACTTGTATATCCATATGGAGTTTTAAGCTACCATATTTTCTGTTTAATCATTTTCTGTTTTCAAAACTTACTGTGTACTAAGGCAACTGATGCAATTTCTATCCCACTAAAAAGTAAGGCTAAAACTCATTTAGCCTGAAAGTCCAGGTTTTCTGAACATAGGTAAATAGGTGGGTGGTATTTTAATTTTGTTTAAAACTGACAGTTTTTCATTATGATGAGATCCTTACCTTTATAAGGAGGCATTGAAGAGACAAGCAAGGGAAGGTTCAGTCTGGGTTCTCAATTCATGGTCACCAGATCGAGCATGCTCTAGAAAAAGAAACCTGACTGTGGAATTTTCATGTGCTTCGATTTGCTCAAGCCTTTTAAGGACATTATTGTACTTCTGGGCTGTTGGAACACACTTTTCTAGAAATTCAGAATGGAGATGATCCAGGTGGCAGCTATTAATAATTCTTTCTACCTTTTCTGTTGAAGTGTCAGTTTTACTATATGCGCCTTGAGACTTCATCTGAACAGTTTTCTTTGCTTATTCATTGGGTTGCTTACTGGGATTGTCTGCATGACAAATCTCTAGACTGTAGAAACACATGACAACTGTAAAGCTATCTCTACCTAAATTTAGGAGTGATATCTGGAAGTCATGCCATAGCTTTACATAAACAATACATGTGGGAAATGATACTGATGTAGTGGTGGTGTGATGAATTTACCTCCAATTTAAGCTCAGATGGTCACATAAACAAGCATGAACTTCGTTTTTTATCTCTTAAGAGCAAAATGTTATTAGTGTTTTATTTGATTGATATCTGTAAGTTCCTTATTCTTCTCAGAAAGCAATTTCATGTTCACAGACTGTTAATGATTTAGTCGCCCTGCTGGAATGTGTTCTCTGTCTTCTTTTTGTTACACAGCTAGCAGCCATAAAGTGTTGCATTAATTTCAGCTCACAGGGTAGTGCTTTTCCTGACTAAAACTCAATGTAAGGCTTGTCTGTGTGTTTTTACTATATATCTGTTAAATTACTTGATAATAGTATTATGCAAGATTTTTAAAATTAAAAATTCATTACAAATTAATATAATTACTATATTACCCATTTTATTAAGCATAGTGGTGGATTAGTAAAAAATAGTATAACATATGGAGAATCAGAAACTTTAGAGGAGATCTGTGCCAGAGCAAAGTACATAAGAAACCGAGATAATGAGATACATAGAAGTCAATAGAAACTAAGATTCCTGCAACACAGGCGTTTTGAAGACATTGCCAGAGATTTCAATCAATCTGTGCTTAAACGACAAAGTTAAATATCTACTACTACTTGCAGCCATGCAACCTTGGGGTCTGCTCTGGGAACAATGCCAAAATTCAGTGACTTTGATGACTTCAAATGGATGATTCCAAAGAGAAAATCTAGCTGCTTGTGACGGTTTGGACTTGGCTCCCTGCCAAATGCCCGAAAGCTAGGACAGCAGCCCCTTTCCCCCCTTCTTTCTTCCCTTAGGTTAAAGGAGAAAGAAACTATAAAAATTAAAGAACCCACAATCAAGCTGCTTATATAAAAATATATCTATATTTACGCAAATTACAGTTATATACAGTTAAGATGCTATATACACAG
>NW_020955201.1:0-7039 GCF_003031625.1 Empidonax traillii
AGCTGAGCTCCCACCAACTCCGCCTTCTTCCCAACTCCTCCCCCGTCGTTGCCAGGAGACTAACTTCGGTCGTTAAGAGCCAGGCCGACTCCTTTGTTCACTTGATGGTTCTTGAATAGCATTCATGCAGGGGGGGGGAGGGGGAAAAAAGGGGAAAGGGAAAGAAAAATTCCTTTCTAAAATCAGAACTAGGACACTGTTGCAGTTTGGCAAATTTAAAAGACATTGAAAACAGGTTATTATAATAGGAATTGTTGGGCAACCTAAATTGCAGTCAGGTCTGCAACCCCAAACTATAGTTTACCACATGTAGAAAGTAACTTCTCAGTATAAAGTGAGAGTTCATAAAAGTAGGTGAGAAGAAGTTTCTTAGAACGGTTTATCAGAGTTGGTACTGGTTGAAATGTTTTAATATTTTTAATTGGAACTTTGGATTTCAGTGTCATCTCTTTTTCTCAACATTTATTTCATCAGATTTTTTGTTTCATTTAGATTTTGGTCAGTGGTAGAACTTGAAAAATTCCTGAAATATTAAGTGAGAACTATTAACTGAAATATTAATGGAGAAAATTATAAATTTTTTTCATTGAGATGCTTGCAGACATATTCCTTTCCAAAAACAACAACAACAACAACAACAAAAACCACCAGATTTTTTTCATAGAATGGCCAGGTTTAGAGTTTTACTCTAGCACGAATAAGATATGTTGGTTGGAAATGAATCCTCAGCAGGGATTCACTGATACAGGTCTGCTAAAAGCGAGTGGAGCTTTGTTAAATGAGATAACTGCTCAGCATGAATTAACAGAATAAATAAACTGTGAGGTTCACCAAATATTTAAGTGTCTGCTAAGGTAACTTTAATAAGAGAAAATATCCCTGTGTAAGGGATAGATTTGTTTCAGCCATCGCATTATTTAATTAATATGTGTTGTACAACCTCTATGTTCTCATTTAGACCTGAAATCTCGCACTGTGGGAAGAGCTGTAAAGCCAAGCCTGAAGGACAGTATCAAGACATTTATTTCAAACAATGGTATGTTCAAAAACAGTGGTATGGCATCAAAGGCAGAGTTGTGAGTTACTGGTGAGAAGAACTACTGACTAGGCTGCTGCTGCTGCAAGTGAAATCTATGTGGCTGCTCCTCTGTGTCTGACACTTGGAGATGTGGATAAAAAGATGTCACACAAATGTAGATGTCACACACTAAGAAAGGATCGAAGGACAGGGAAGCAACTTGCCAAATGACAACAGTGTACGTATGGAAGATGTGTTGAAACTAAGAGTGGGACGACATTTGTGTGGGTAGTAATTGTAGGACCAAACAAGATGGTGATTATAATCTTCAGCTTCAGAGTTAATTCTTCCTTGATACTCAAATCTGATATGACACTTTAACTTTTGCAAGTGGGAACATGAGAAGGTATCACCAAGATTATGAATTAGAGTAAATGAGATATTGGTAAGACAACTGTATGTTTATAAACAGGATATAAATAACAGATTGAAGTTAAAAATATTTATGGGAGGATAGAGGAATGGAATAAAACTATATCCAAACAGTTGTTTTGTTTCCAGATATATAATAAGATCTTTAATCTTATTTATCCTGGTGTAATGTAATACATCAAAAAAACTCCAGTTGTTCCAGGGGCACTGAATCATAACAGCTCCGGGTTGTCCAGTGTGACTAAAGGAAGGGAGAAATAGTTCTGTTCCTGCTGCCAAAAATCTTGCTGAGATTTATTGATGGAATTTGTGGTGCCAAGAATGCCATGCCAAGTGCTCTGCTGCAGGAAGACAAGTAGCCTCGCTGAGTTATTTCATAGAATGGTTTCCCAGGTTGGTCACAGCAAATAAAAAATACATGAATTCTGAAATCTGTGTTTTCTTATTGTTAGAACTCCTCTTTTGCATACTTGTCTGATAGACATGTATTTTTAATTTTTTTTGCAGTTCTTCCTATTTCACAGGATAGATAGTTATACTACTAATTAAACCAAAGTAAGGTCTTCATATGCTTCACTCAGTGCATATAATCTTGAATTTTCAAGTACACTCCATGATTATCTGTGTAGTTTTAAATTATAAGGAGAAATATAGTTTAATAGTATCTTTTTAAAAATCAGATTTAGGCTAGCCTGTAATTTGGCATTGTGTTTTAGTACCACCAGTATAGTTGCTATATAGATTATTTATTTCAGAAAGGGAACCTAAAATTATGAATAGTTACCCTCCTGTATTGCCCTTGGATTAGTTATTTCAAAAGTATCACTGAAACTATGATTCTACCATGCTTCAAAAGTATGGAGACATTAACAAGCAGCAATTACGAAAGATTGCTATTAGCAATAGTATAAATATTTCTTCATGATGCTGACATGTGAGTGCCTGTAAAAGATGAGTGCTCCACTCTGCTTTTCAGCTTGCACACAAAAAGATTTCCCAGATATATCTGAAGAGCCAGCTCGCTTTTTCAGTGTAAGCAATAGTAGTAGCCTACCACTCTGTCACATCATGTGCATGTTTGTGCTTTGACTTGAGAAATTGTTCTTGCAGTTTTTCCTGTTGGTTTAGCTGAACTGAACAATACTCTGTTGGGGGCAACACAGGATAGCAGGTGCCAGAGGCATGATCCTGAACCCATTTTAGTAATTAAGAATTTTACTACAGAAACTGAGGCTGGATAAGGCCTTTTGTGTGAAAAAGTTCAGTCCCAGTAAGTAGTTTCTTATCCTATAGTTAAGAAAGCAGCTCATAAAGATGCTGCTATCAGCAGATATTTATAAACACAGGATTTAATAATATGGAAGCCAGACATGCAAATCTGGATTTTTTTTGCAAATCTGCATAAGAACATTCTAAGCTGTGAGCTCAGACATCTCTATTGCAAGCCTAACTTCACAAGAAGGTAGATTGTCCTGAACAGAATGCAATGCAAATGCACTTCCCAGTGTGCTAAATGGCATGTTTAATGGCAATTTGGGCAATCCTGCAGCGCTGTGCCATGTAGACTGTCCTGACACAGGCGTAGATCCTATAGGGAAAAGAAGAAAGGAGGTGGTCATGTAATTGAAGGCTGTATCATAAAGCAAAGTCACCAGTGGGTGTAATTATGGTTGAACATAATTATGCACCTCCTAACCTTATATGTCTTAATTATAGCACCTCCTAACTCTTTGTGTGTTTGCCTTGGAACTCAGTCTGGTGTAGCTGTGCTGGCCTAGAAAACACACCATGGTTGTGTGAGCTGTGACCATCTTACAGCTAAAGACAGTTACTTGGTTCATCAGTGGGTTGTCTCTAAGCATTTAACTTTTTAAAGCTAGTTAAGAAATTTCGCAGTAGGCTGTGAAGAAAGTAAAGCTGTTACTGAGCGATTTGGCTGTCTTGTTTTTCTGAGGAATGAAAGCTATTCAGGAGGGCTCTGTGTAGCAACTGGGGAGCCCAGGAATCTTGGAAGCTTCTTGGAGCGTCTGGAGCAGGCAACATTATTTTGGAAATTGTCCAAACCGTGTGTTGGAGCAAAACACAGTGCCTAGCAGCCACAGTACCTCCTGACAGAGTCAGCTGGCATGACAGGTTCCCTCCAGCAATCTCTACATGGGTGATCTTCACCACTCTTGCCCCTACATATCTGTCCTTGCAGGAAAAACTATCAGCCTTCTCTGAAATAAGCCATGATAAAATGTGTGTCTTTCATGTGCACAAATGTCTCAAGGGTGCTCTCTTGTAAGGAAGCTGTCCAGCCATGGGGAAAGCAGAGAAGCGTTCCACCCACAGCAATGTTTTGCCCTTAATGGAAGAATTTGGCCTAACCCTCACACACATTTGAAAGTGTTTAACAGCAGTAGGCAGGGAGACAGACTATGACAAATGCATCTGCATGATATAATCTTCTGTCTCAGTGATATTTTGTTGAATAACAGTATCTTTGGATCTTTTGTCTTTACAAAAAATTTCTGCACTGAGTAAGTAGGAGAAAATTACTTGATATCCTAAAGAGTCCTGAAGATCCAGATGCATTATTAGTTGTATAGTAATACATAGCTTAGAGCAACACACTTCCTCCTTCGCCCCCCCTATAATTATGTAACAAAGTGAAAGATCACTGTGCTACCTCAGACCACTGTTGATGGGGACAGGAGGTACAAAGATGCTTTATTTGCTCTGCTGTGCAATGACTGGGCTGTGTGATAATGCTTAAGTAATAAGACACTCCAAAGAGAACAGACTGGGGGCTATAGACACACCACAAGTAGGACTTGCACAAAAGACATCCCCAGGGACACAGCTTCATTTCAGATGGTTCTGCCTGGAGCTTGGCTCTGCTGCCCAATGCTATCCAAAGGCAGCCTGAGAGAATATTATGAGATGAATAGAGGTAATTGATATATTTTTTTTTAATTACAGCATGTGTTTATAGATTGTAAAGATCCACTAGTAAGCTAAGAAATCTTCTACAAAATTTTACTTACTATCTTGCCCTAACTTTCTTCAGAGCATTTGCCAGTTTCTTATGAAAGCGCATCTTTTTCTGCCAGGTAACCACAGCCAAAACCTTTCAGGCAGTATCCAGCCAAATGTTAATGCTCTTAGAGGCAGTGATAATTATGCAAGCAGTCACTTCACTGGTCACTGAAGGTGAGTTCTGTGTAGAACCTGAACACAAGCAGGCTATTGTGGCTTTAGTGAAGAAGTGTGAAATTGTACAAAATTCCAGAATTCCCTTCTGACCTCTTTAGTTAAAAAGGAGATGTTGGTGGAAAAACAGAGACCTTTGAAGGCTTTTGCCATATTGCTGAAACGGGTGCAGATCCCAGTGTACTAACTGATGCACTCACTGCCTGGATGAAAGGTTCGTGCATGGGGGCTGGGTAGTGCTGTTCTGAGAAGCATTTCTTTGTCTGATGCACCTCCTTCAGACAGTGGCAATGTAATAAGAAACACTGCTACTTAGATTTCCCCATGAGGTTTCTTCCTCTCTATGATCTCAGATTTTGTTGCTATAATGACTTCTTTCCCCTCCCCCTCTTCTGCAAACTTCATTGAGCCATCACTGGGAGTTTCTCTTCATGTTTAGTGCCCTTTCTCTGGACTCTGAATTAATTAAGGATGAAACTGGAACACTGACTCATAGCAAAGGAGCTGAATTCCTTTTTAGTAATAAGCAAAGAAGGCCACAGGAACACACTGCTTCCCCGCTGCAACAGTGCTTTCCTTTTGTGTGTCATTCTCGCATTGATCATGTTAACTGATGCCTCTTTAGACACTAATTGCAGTATTGATGAGTCTGAATTGGATGGTTTTACTATTTGGGGGCTTCTAGGGAGCCAATCTCCAGAAAGGTGAAAGTTTTAATTATATTCTCAATTACTTTAAAGCTCTTATCCTACTTTTGCCAGTGTTCATTCCCATGGTAACAGGAGCAGGTACAGCAGCATGCAGCCGAGAAGCACTCAGAGCTCTTGGCTCTGTCAGCAGTGGCTGAGGTTGGAATGACACTATACAAACTGTGCATATAGATTTTCCAAGATTCCATAGGTTTCTTCACCACAGATCTAAGTTCAAATACCAAAAAATGGTAGCCTAAAAATGAGTTTCCTTCCTTATGAGCTGTGTTGGCTTTTTTAAGCTTTGATTTTACCCTTAGGTGAACTGGCAGGTCTTCTAAAGGCTGGTCTGCAGCCAGAGTCCCCAGGGGAAATTCTGTCTGAGTCAGCAACTGTCTTTTTTCCTGCAACCCTCTGGGCTGAGAACAACAGCTTTGCCACTACCTGACTCTTGGGCCTACTCTGCTAGCCAAATTTCAAAAGAGAAATTCCCACCAGCACTTCAAGTGTGTCTGAAATTGTAAACAGATTGTATTTGGAATGGTTTATGTCACTGACTTGCTGTCAGCAGTAAAGTTACTTAAGCTGCCATCAGATGCAGGACCTTCCTAGGTACTGAGGCTTTTAGCATGTAATTATGGTATTTCCCTCCACATTGTAAATGCGAATCATTGACATTTTATTTACGAAGCAGCACAGATTCCAGGCTGTGGTAACTGGTTATTCATTGTGCTGAGCAAAGGCAAGCATGACATTTCTGTGCCCTGAAGTGAAGGTTCTGATCTCAGTGGAGTCTGAGCAAGAGAAAATCTTAAGGTATCCTGCTTTCTGCCTCAGTGAACTTCAGAGCTCAAAACCAGCTCCAACAAGAACACTTCAACAGTGCTCATTAACAACTCACTTCAACAGAGAGTGTTAGGCTTTACATACAGGTTCCTCTACAGGGTATTTTTAATTACATCATAATTCAGTAAGGATCATAAGGATTCTGTAGGATAAATTCCTTCTGGAAATATTAACAGAAATATTTTTTTCTGTGAGTGGCGCAGATACATTTTAAAAGAAAGTTCTTTCTTAGCTAACACCTTTTTTTTATTTAATCTAAAGAAAATTTATTTAATTCAGCAGTTGATACTAAATTTCACTTTTGAGCAAGTTTGCTGTCTACAGCGAGATTATACCTATCCTTTAGATATACTTCAAACCTATACTTTAGGTTTACTTAAAGAAATAAGAACAATAAGGAAATCATAAATCATATATGGTGCCTTACAATCTAAGGAGGAACTACATGATTATCAACTTTGAGGATCAGGGCATTTATTTACTGATGTCAAATGTAGTACCTTAAATATTTGCATTTGTTTTATTTACTTCCTTTTATTCTTGGCATAGTTGTTATGATACAGGATCAGTTTTCTAATTTTCAATATCTAAAGTAAATGAGAGTTAATATTTGGGCATGTTTTATCTTCCCTAATTTCAAGCAAAGAAAGACTGATTTAAGTTCATAGGGCTTTTTTGTGCTGAGAGATACCTTATAATTTATATTGTCCTTTCCTTGGCAAGGCCCTTATTGTGCTATCAAAGGATAAAATTCAAAATTAAAAGCTATCAGGCAGGTGAAGGGAAGGGAAGAAGAAAGAAAGGGGAAGGAAAGGGAAAGGGAAGGGAAGGGAAGGGAAGGGAAGGGAAGGGAAGGGAA
>NW_020955201.1:8009-52071 GCF_003031625.1 Empidonax traillii
AAAGAAAGGAAAGGAAAGGAAAGGAAAGGAAAGGAAAGGAAAGGAAAGGAAAGGAAAGGAAAGGAAAGGAAAGGAAAGGAAAGGAAAGGAAAGGAAAGGGAAAGAAAGGAAAAGAAAAGAGTTCTTGGTGGCTAGCAAACTTGGGGGCATGGGAAACATAAAGAGTGACAGCACTGCTGTTAATTTACAAACAAGTGACATGGTTACTAACCACAAGTAGTCCATGTATTGGAGTGGTGAACATGGTAGCTGCTGTGCTAATAGTTGGACTTGTTGTTCTTAGAGGTCTTTTCGAACTTTAGGGTTCTATGATTTCCTTGGATCTTTCCAGTCACAAAAACAAACCATGTTATTGATTATCAGAGTTCAATAGAGTATTTACGCAAAGCCAGCAGTGTGAGACTAAGACATCTTACACCATCCTCTTGTCCTCATTTGGCTTATTATTATTTTACTGATGTCCTTATACCTTTATACCTTGGGTTAAAGGCCCATCATGTTTCTCCTGTGTTTTTTGTGTTGCTGCACATTAGCTATAGACTGCTTTGTCATGTGGGACGTCTGTCTGACAAATATTGCAGCCTGATAGGAGTTAGAATGAAGCAGAGGATGTATCCCATTTGCTTCTCTCTGTCATAATGCTTTAACAACATCTTCTGGGAAGAGAAACATGGAAAATCAACTCTTATACATCTCCTCTGCATCTGAGCAGACCTGCTATTGAGCCTGATGTCCCGTTGCCCAAAAAACTCATAGAGTTCTCTGCAGTTGGAAAAGAAGCAGGCTAAATGAGACCATATGATGTTTTAAATCCTGGCAGTGAGATGGCTGTCATCCAAATTTTCCTGAGGGAGAAATTTGGCAGAACTTTTTGACCCATCATCTAGGGTAAACCAGGGATAGCATACTCATAAATGTCTATGAAAAGAAATAGCAGAGTTAAGGATATTTACTTTAATCAGGTTACACAGAAACAACAATGATCTGAAAATTGAAAAACTGAAAGAAAAGCTGTTCTGAATATACAATAATATACTCTGCTCATCTTCAATTGTGTTCTGCAGACTGGGCAAACAACTGGCATCTGGAGATGGGGAATCTAACACAGCAGGCCTGCAGACTGATGAGTTGGAGAAAAGGACTGTCCATCTGGTCTGTCAGACACTTAAAATTTACAGGCAGAATATCTAATAATTTGACTGACTTCATTCTAAATGTCCGTATTTGAAAGCAGAACTCTTCTGAAGAAGAACTAGAGGAGACAGAAGGAAAAAAGTGGTAAAGCAGGAAGGAGAGCAGAGAGAATTGTGTGAACAGCAAACATGAATGTGCTTTAGTGAAGAGGAAAAGCTTATGGACAGGGTAGGAGAAGCTAGGACTATTTCTAGCACATGATGCAAACGGCTTAGGTTGGTACTTTGCAGAACCATTTCCATACATTGGCACTCATGTTTAAATCCACTTTGCAGAAACAAAATTATAAATGCCCTCTCTAATAGCAAGTCACTTTGCAGTTTATATACCACTGAAGCACACTTCCCATGTTTGGACTTGCCTTCATTGGTACCTTCAGTAATGAGACCCTGGAGCTGTGCTGTGCTGACAACAAAACCATTCACCTGGGCTGCTTCTGCCCTTGAGTTTGTCCTCACATACTTCTATTTTTTCTCTTCATGTGTCCTTGACTGTGTGGCTTTTTGCACTTTGTAGAGGAAGCTGTGCAACCACCTGTTCTTACTGACAGGCTAAACTGGCAAAATTTTTCTCATAGGCCTGAGGCTGACTTAACGGGGAAGAAAACAACAAAATACAAGCATATTGTGCCTTTCACCACCATGAGCAATGAAGTGCAGCACCGCAGGCTTTTGTAAGGCAGGTGGCACAGCCAAAGTCCAGACAGGGGCTGTGCTGGCCCAGGTAGTTCTGAATGCCTAAAGAAAGCAAGCACATATGATCACTTTTGCTGCTCTCCGGGTAAGGTATTACCATAATGTTTACATGCCATGAGCTTGCAAGTGTAGAAACTTATCCAGTTTATCAAGCTGAACTGTCTCTTAAATTGATTTATCTCTTTTTGTTTCCATGCCAGGTATAAGCAGTTTGGGGTTTGCCTGGGGCCTTCAGCAGCAAGGAGAGGAGCAGCACGGCAGCTCTGCTGCTGGCCAGGAGTTCTGAGGGACTTGCTCCTCAGGTCCCAGAAGCTGAATGTATGGCTGTTTCAGACCTCCTGCTGCCGGTCACACTCTGACATTACAGTGGTCACCAGACAGCCCTGCTCACTGGAGTGGCGGCTGGATTGGTGCTGCGGCAGCCCAGCCCCGCTCTGGGAAACTGGGCTGTGTCCTCAGGCACATTTCCTTGGCGGTTCAACAGATATTGACACACAACCAAGAAGAGTTCAGTGACTTTGTTAGGTTCCTCCCACACTACAGCACCTATGATTTGTATTACAATGGCATACCAAGTACTGCAAATACTAAATAAGGGAGGTTCCCTCTCCCGGGTTGTGTACCATCCAAAACTGGAGGGATTACAGTGCTCTGGCTACCCGTGGTCTGTGGCAGACTGGGATAGAGTTCAGAGCTTCTAAATCCCAGATCAGTGAATTAACAAGATTATCCTTTCACTCTGAAAACAAGATGGAGAGAGATTTGGATAACAACAGGCCATCAAAAACCTAAGTTACATTATATTGCCTGGAACTGTAAAACATTTAGATTTTATACTTAGTTAAAAAAACCTACAACTTTGGCAGAAAAGTATAAAAGTGCCACCTTGATCATACAGTCACATGTCAGTTGTGAGGCTGTTTGAAAGTTATACTACTGACATGTCTTTTATTTTTAATAGCTCCCATGACACTATGAATGCTTTCATAATGAAAACAATTTGTTCCATGAAAGAGCAGATGTCCTAGTACTTAAATACACACTGCCACCATGCCAAAGTCTTCTGCTTAATGGCATTAGAAGCAGCAGTTTGTCCCGATCAAGAGCTCTGCTGACATCCAAGATGCCACTGAAAGGCAGAGCAGGTGGATCTTCCACAAACAAGAGCTTTTATGGGCCAAGTGCTTGGTGCATGCAGTTCTGCAGAGCAGCTCCCAGCCTTGGGCTCTCAGGCTCCTCTCTACCCTTCTATTACAAACTTTTTCCTGACATTTACAATATGTCTGTATGTAGGATTGCTTTACACCCCAGTAATATAGCTGACACCAGGCCAAAATAATGAATTGTCTCAGGGAAAGAAAAAATCACAGACAAATGTTACATTTAAAATACATCTTTGGCAAAGAAGTCCATAATCCAAAGGTGCCTTCAGCTGATCTGACAAAAATCCAATCACACACTTTCCCTAGCTTCTTTTGCAGCAGAGGTGCTATTCTTTTCCCTTCACCATCTTTTCCAACAGCTCGATTCCTTTCTTCCTTAGAATACTGCCTACCTGCAGCCTCTGTGTTTTTCAGGGTCTGATGATGATGCAACAACAGTGGCCCCTCTGTGACCAGGTTCTTGTAGGTGGAACAACATTGCAGACTGTGCACATCTTTGAGTTGTGTAAGGCTGCCCATAGGCCAAGTTGGTTAGGGCCTTGAGCAACCTGATGCAGTGGGTGGCATCTCTGTCTACAGCAGGAGGTATCAGAACTAGATAATCTTTAAGATCCCTTCCAACCCAAGCCATTCTATGACAGGGCCTGGTCTCCCTCTGGCACCTTCCCACTCATTTTGCCCAAACCATGGCAGCACTTCAGTGCGATGACAGAGCTGTCAGGGCACCCAGACTGCTCCTCTCCTCAGCCTAGCACATGATGGATAGGTCACTGTTAGCATCACACAGCAACGTGCCCTCCTGGTTGTCTGGTGTGTGTGGGAGGGACTCATATATACCCACCATGTGACTAATTGTGTTCCTTTTGTGCAGTCAAAAGCAACTGTCTTGTCACATGGCTGGATGTGCACTCAGCACGTATGGAGGTTATGGAGAGTTTGATCATGTCATCTTTAAATTCAGTACATGCCACAGAAGAAGCTTTGTCCATGTGTCCCTCCAGTGTCCCCTTAAAAGGTTCTGTTGTGCTGACCTGGTCTCAGAGCACTTCATCTCTGTTCCAGACATCAATTTCTGAGTATCACACTGGCTGTGCCCAGAAGCTGCCAGGACTGCATAGCATGGCCTTGAGGAGAGAGGAGAGAAAATATCACCTAACTGTAGATGAGTTTGCATGAAACTTCTGTGTTAAAAATCTGAGCAGTGGAAAAACTATCATTAACATGTTTGCAGAACTGGATCTGTGCTCCCATCAGTATTTGTCACACTGAGAAAGAATATCCATGCTATCCAGTAAAACTAAATAATAATAATAACAATTCATCCTAGGCCAGTTCTATGGACTGCATTGCTTTATCATCTAACTTATTAGTGTGACTTGCATTTTCAGCAAAACTCAGGCAGACCGTGATAACGAGGGATATTCATAATAATGAGCCATACTGATGACTAGTGGCCATCTCCCTGTGTTACCATATTTCCAAAGCAAGGAACTCCCACTTTTTCACTGAAATCCATTTTTAGATGTTTAAATTCACATTTTTATTTTATTATTCCATTAATTTTTCCCGATGTTTATCATCTGTCTGTATGAAATTCACTGTAGATTGAAATCAGAAATATGCAACATCTAGACTGCCTTAAGAATGTCCATGCTCCAGGAAGGGATTTTATAAATTTACAGATCATCCTACTGCCCTCAGCATGTTGCTGCACAGGCCGCAGGATCAGGGATCCACAGCAGAGTAGCTGCTAAACACTAGACTTCCCCTGGGGCTCTTTCATGCCTCTGCCCCTGCCTGTTGGCACACAACAGGAGTAAATGCCACTTGTGTGCTGTACTGCAACCCATGCCTTAGTCAGGGACAAAGTGCAAAACTCCCTGGGAGCACACAGAAAATGCCTGTTGTCATCCTTGCCCTGTGAGGCCGAAGGCTCTGACTATGTGGCGGGACCCCTCTGTCTGCTCCATCCCAGGAACACAGTTTACCCAGGGTATCAATGGCAGTGACAGTTGTCTTCCTCCAGGTTTGGAAATGAGAGGCTCCTCTTGCCATTACAGTGCCCTGCGTGTTTAGCATCCCTGTGCTGGAGGATTGGAAAAGTTTCCTTTTTTTCCCCCAGGGTGTTTTGCTTTGAAAACTGAATCTACAGAGAAAAGAGTAGGCAGATTCTGCTACTGTAGCCAAGTTTTTGTGCCAAATTTTATGATATAGCATATATACCTTTAAAGTCTTGCCTCATTTTGCTCATTACAGAATTATTTGAATGGGGAGACTTTGATTCTGCATGACTGGATAAATTTCTTTCCTTGTTTTCCAAACTACTGTTATACATGGTGTTACACTGAATCTTAAATTACCTTACATAGTCACCTGACAACTGTGTATTGTGTTTTGGCCCAACCACGCCTCGATGTCTCACTTTTTTTTTTTTTTTTTTTTTCTTTCAGTTAACTTGTTAATTGGAAGACTTTTAGAGCTGAACACATATGCCAGGACCAAAGTGGAAACTTCATAAGATACTATTTTTAGCTATCAAATTAAAATAAGTTATGTTTTTGAAGTTACTAGCACATGGATATAGAGTCCAGATTCCCAATAAAGACTGTCTAGTAACTAAGGTTAACAAGAAGGTTAACTAAGGTTAAAGGTGAAAGTACTAGAAATAAGCAGAGCTCCAAAAAATATATATATTTACCAATTGACTCTAAAATATATATATATTTACCAATTTATCAATTGAAAGATTCACATCCGCCTGAGTATTTTAGGGAAATAAAACATCAGCAGGCCTAACAGTTCCATGAACTCAACAAAATTCTTACAGCCCCTTCACTTCAGCCCCTTCAGTCTCTTTTAAATCTGCAATAATGCCATAGCGTAAGAATGCTATTCCTTAAAGCATTTTCCAAAAGTGATGTGTGGAATGAATACTGTACAGGCATCAGATTTGAAATAGAACTGTGGCTGTTAACTGTGATCATAAAACCTACTTTCCTGATTCCTAAATGGTTTTTCATGAATCAACTAAGAAATCAGATTACTTATAATTACAAAAAAAAAAAAAAAAAAAAAGACAAAACAAAACAAAACACCAACAAATTTAATGGAATTAATTAATTAATTAATTGCCTCTGATTCCTTTAGTATATCAATTAGCACCCCTAACTTCTGAGTGATGAGCCTGTATATTACAGTCAAAATGCATGACACAAAACAACCCTAAGCAGATGTAGTTATACTTTCACCATATTATGCTTAGCTTTATTATGCTAAAAACCCACATTCCTTCTTTATTCAGAGCAAAGAAAATCAGTGCCTTACAATCTAAGCATCCATTTTCAGTAGGAGATCTAAATGAGTTTATCAGCTGGTAACAGAACTAATTTTATTCATTTATAAATACACAGATTAGAGAGAAACTTCAAAGTATTTCTGTGAGTTATTACTCCCTAAACAGCATAAAGAATTAATTTTAACTTAGGTTTGTGTTATGTTAATTGCCACCAATGAAAATGGGAAACTTATAAGACAACTGTAGACTGTTCCATGCAATTTTTTAATTGCAGTGTAACTTGTCCACTCTTTTACTATTTCTATCAGCAAAGTTTAACAAGTAGTAATGAATCTGAAAGCAGAGTATTCATAAAAGATGCATTTTACAATGGTGTTGGCTATGTAGCATTTAGCAGCCTACTTCAAAAAGATATTGTTCTTTAAAAAAGGCATAATGGTCAGTTTCAATATATATGAAAATGTTCCTTAAAAATCAAACCAGACCAAAAAAAAAAAAATCTCAAAAAACACAAACAAAAAGGAGTATTTACACAGAACGGGTTTTTTTGCTTTGTTTTTCGAATTTTTTAAACCAGTGAATAAATATCTATTTCTATACATATATAAAAATTTATTTGCTCTGTTTAGAATTTATCTCATTTAGATAGCAAAGGTCATATGAACTGAAACTCCATATTTTATGTAGTCAAGTAAAGAGAAATGAAAAAACTGTACAAAACATAAAAGTTACAAGTATATACATATACTTACAAAATATTTAGTACTTCAGTTATATAAAAGGCTGCAAGTTACAGAAAAACATGGTTGTCCGCATTATGATTCATGATGCCTCAGCAAACAAAAATTGTATTTAACACCTGACTAATTTTTCAAGCATTAAAGAACAATTAAAATATATCCCAGTTTAATTCTTTAACCTGGGCACTGGATTAACAGTATGTCTGAGTATATCTTACGAAGTACAAGCAGAATATCATTAATATAGATGGGTTGTGTTTGCTGCACTATTGTACTACCACAGTTGATTTTCCTGCATCTCTGATGAGAATTGTCAAGTGGGATAAATCAGCGGAGTCCTAGGATCTCCATTGTAACTGTCCTTTCTGTGAGTAAGAAATTCAGTTCACATCAGAGGAACCTTACTTCCCCTAATATAAATGGAATTAAATGCCAAAATACATTTATTGGCTCTAGGTTCTAGCCTTTTATTCAAAAGTCTCTAATTCATCTCAGCTTTTAATCCCCAAGTGCCTGTAAACAACCATAAGAGTCTGGTAGATCAGTGTAAGGCTCAAAATGGAAAGTACTGAAATCCTATTTAAATCTTTTGCCAGAAGTTCCAGAGACATGATGTTATACATTTGTGTTGATTTCATTAAATGGACTAATTCTGGTAGACCTGTGGTTTTGGAGTGGTGTTCTGGGCTCCTCATTTCTTCTGTCCTCTCCTACCCTTGCCTCCTCTCTATCCCTCTGTTTGCTAATCACTCTCTACTTTGTAGCCATCATCACCCACAGACTTAATGACTTCTCCCAATCCTTTGCTCATCTTTACTTCATTTTCCACCAGACCATCACTTCTACTCTTCAGTAAAGTCCTAAGAGAAAAAAAGCAAATTACCCTGAAGAGAGAGATGGAGTAGTTGATGAAGGGGTGGCGTGACTATTGCCACTGCAGTTAGAAAACACTGACATGGCAGCTTTCTGCCTACCATGGTGTTTGCCCTGACTGTCTTTCCCTGCTTATGTTGCTGAATGATTTAGCAGAGTGCCCGTGTTTTCACAGACATATGTGATGATGTTATTTTTGAAAATTAGTTTGCCTTCTTTAATTTCCTTTTTCAACTGCTTCTCTGTTCTTCTTAGGCTTTGAAAAGACCTCTGAATATTCTTCTGCTCTATTTGACAATATTTATTTTCAGCTATATCCTTCATTTCTTAACAGTTGTATACTAATTTGAGAGTACTTACTAACTGCTCACAACTATGTCCTCTATATAATACCAACACGTATTACTTCCTAAGTATTATTCCTCGTGTTTCTCAAGGTCAGCAGCTCCTCCCTACACTGTAGCCTTCTTAATCAAATGTTTAGTTGCATTTCTTTCCTACTGGATCACTCCTACAGTTTTCAGAGACCTGATTCTTCCTTTAAAAGAAAACTAGTATCTGCTTTTTATTTCTTCATTTTGAGAAGCCTGTATATGCGGGCAGCATGACTGGAATTTGCCCAGACTTTTATCTACTTCACAGACAAAAACCGTAAAGCAACTTTTGGGACATCTGCATATTTGGATATGGTAAAACTGGCCTTTTCTCCACTCACTACACAGTGGTCTGCCTGGACTGACTTACCTCTTCCCAAGGCAGCAGTCTTTACCTGGGACCAAAACACCTCTGTTTATCACTCTTATTTTTCACACCTCAAAGGCCAGTTGCTCTCTGAATGTCAGCTGAACTACTTCATTGAGCTCCAGGAAGGTCTTCAGTATTCAGTAGCAGCTAAACATTCTCCTTTTTATTGCAGTCCCATACATAGGAGAAAGAATTCAACAGTGGCTCCAAGTGATTTCCCTCTTCATGCAATTGCTATAGGAAGAAAGAATTCATAGGACATTTCCTGTATGTAGTGGAACAGAAGAAGCCCAATCTCCTTTGGAAGCATAGCCACTGCTTTCAATGTTGGAATAAGTCAGCTATACAATAACTTTGGCATCTTAAATTCAGTTTTTATTCCTCTACGAAGTGCTTCGTTTCCAGTGAAGATTGGTTATTCAAAATTTCATTAGCTAACAGTGTCTCGTGGTCTTCTTTTATTGATGAGGGGTGATGACAGAGAACTTGGACACATTTGCTGCAACACAGATTTTCAGGACTTCTCCCTTCTAAGCTCAAGTTGACAGGGAGGGGAGGAAAAAGAAAATGCATATGGTGGGGAGAAGAGTGAGGGAAAGAAAGGAGTATTTTCCACTGAATATCTGAGAACGAGTAAACTATTATATTTACTGAGCCATCATTATTTTTAACTAGCTCTTGAAACTGCCTGGAACAAACAAATGAAGGCAACTGAACTGAGCAGTTAGGGAAAGAACAGACAGCTGGTTGTTAGGAGTCAAGATATGTTAAATGCCCACAAACAACACTGCAAGTCATACTCCTACCTCTTGTGCAACTTTTCAGATTAAAGGCATATTAACCAGGCAAAAGAAGATTACTGGCTGATATTTCTTTCTCAGGATTGCCAGCAGGAATAGTCCATAAGATGGGCAAATTGAACACCTGTCCTTCTACCCTGGGATCCAGCAAAGACTCTTGGTCAGGCACTCAGGTAAAATGGTCCTGGTTTTTATATAAGCCTTTTTGACAAGAGTGTTTGTCAACCTTGGAGTCCTTACTAGCATAAACACTGCCTATAGGAAAGTGACTTCAATATGTCTTTCCATGACAAAGTCTAGTCAGGCTTTTCCTAACATCTGCAGGTAAAATGAGAATTGCTGCTAATCTACCTTCTGTTCTCCTGCAGTGGATTATGATGCCTTATTTGCTATGGGAAGAGTGCAGCAGGAGGAGTGTGGTGAGTTGCCTATGTCAGCCAGAGATAGACATTGTCCTCATTTCAGCAAGATCTAAGCTGCTCCCATGTTGCACTGTATGAGGGATGTGCTTGTCATGAGGGTCTGTAAGGGCTCTCTCAAGCTCTATATCTGATTTCTGTAGAAAAAGGAGATGAAAAAGGCTTGCTCTGCTGTGTTGTGACCCTGCAATGTTGTAATGAAGAAGCAGGGTTCAGGGGCAAATACAAGCTTTCTTACCTTCCTAATCACTCCAGCATACTCTCAGCTTGGGCAAGGCAGGAAGGCAGTAGCTCAGTAAAACATTATGAATGCCTCATTTAATAAGCTTCAAATGGGTATATGGGATTTACATTAACAGTGAGCATGTAGTAAAACTATCACATGAAATTAGGGTGCCTCAATGTACATAGATTTAGCGTATTTCTCTGATTCAGTGTAAACAAGCCCTTAGGTCACAGACCTAGAGGTGTAGCACTCCTATTTCTATTAGCAATATCAGTGAAGGCCATAAGTTTACTCATATGAAAAATATCTCTGAATTTGAAAGAGCAGATCTTTATATTTTAAATCCGTGCGACAGCATGCCTGTTAAATCACATGTCTTTCTGGGACATCACTCATTTTTCCCAGACTTCTGTGTGATTCACATACCTTTTGTGTCCACATATTTTTATTGACTGTCGTGGTTTTGCCCACCAGCCCATCCCTGGGGCTGAGGATGGTTTTGTCCAGGTGTTTTCCAGACAAAAAGGCCAATCAAAAGTTCAGTGACGCCTTTGCTAATTACATTTTTAAGAAAACAGAAGAGAAGACTGGCTGCGCAGTTAAAATTAGAAACAGCAGCCATGTAGAGGTGGCAACAAGGCCCTAAGGAGGGCCAGGGCCCTCTCCTCCCCCAGCTTGGGCTGGGGGGGGCAAGTGTAGCACTGAAGCCCCCCTTCTCTCTTGTAAGAGAGTGAAGAAAAAAAAACTTTAAAAGGCAAACTGCTGGGACAGAAACTGCTGCAGAGAAATTCCAGTAAAGAGATAAGGGACTTCCAAGGTCAAAACTGGCAGCTGGAGGAGAGAGAAGAAAAGTTCGAAGGGGAGAGAGCTGCTTCTTCCCCCTTTCGCGCTCTCTCCGTTCAGCAGGGAAAAGACTGAAAAGTAATCCCTGCCACCTGTGAAAGTTTGTTGGGGTGAGGAGACCCCCCCATGTGGCTCACAGAGGAGCTTATGAATGTACCAAAGATCCAAGACTTCATGAGAGACCTGAGGTGAGGCAGAGTCCTGTTGAAGACTTTGTGACCCTTGAAGGGGATGATGCTTATGCTGGAGCAAGGACGGCTTGGATAAGCTTAGGATCTCAATGAGAGATCCATGCTACTGGTGCTAGAGATTTGTGACCCTCAGGGAAACCCACGCTGGAGTGATGACGGCTCAGGTGGGATACTGGGATTTGTGTGTGGGATCCATACTGCTGTTGAAGATTTTGTGACCCTGAGAAAGCCTTACGCTGGAGAAGGTAAGGATGTTAAGATCCATACGTGGGATCCATACTAGACTCATGCCAGAGAAGTCTATCACAGACTGTTCTCCTGTGGAGAGGGACCTCCATAGGGAAACAGGGGTGGACTCATAAGCCATTATCCCCTGTAACCCCGTGGAAGAAGAACCATAGCAAGCAAGTGTCCCCTTGCAAGTCCATGGAGGAGAAGACCCTTCAGGACCCCAGCCTCCGGTCTTAGCCCAGGACAGGTGTAGGCCCAGCCCTGGAGGCCGACACAGAATGAGAGAGAGATGAAGGAGTTCCAGCTGCGACAAGAGTGCTACAGAGTTATTGAGGAGACCTGGAGCTCCAAAAATGGAAAAGGACTACTTCTCCTCCTTGGACTGATATAAAAAGGGAGGAGGAGTATTTCTGTAAATACATAGCACTTTTACTTAAGTAGAATTATTTTAGATGTAGTTCTTTAGTAGCTTTTATTTTGATTTTGCTAATAATAAATGTTCATATTATTTTCCCCAAATCCTGCCTCTTTTGTCTGCATAAACCTTCTCTCAACTAATAGTAATTGTGTGGGGGGTGTGAAAGCAAATTAACCCAGAGCAAAACCACAACACTGACATAAAATAAAGAGTAATCAAATTTATGCCATAGGAATTTTACACTATAAGGGTGAATGCTTATCACTTTGATACTTGAGTGCATATATATATATATATATATATACATACATGGATGTACATGCCACAAATTGATTTATATACATATATGTCTCATATATTTCAGATTTAGGCTTTAGTAGATTAATATGTGTGTGTGTGTGTGTATACGTATATATACATTTATACAGAACTCTATTTACTTTATGATTGTACTGACACATAAATACACAGCTGAACTGCAGGCAAAATAGCTTATATAGTAAAAATAGATATGTGATGGAAACGCACACAACCATACCCTGGCAATTTCCTGTTTCTTCAGAGTTGGCATAAGAAAATGTCTGTGTAGATCTAAAATGCTGAACAGCCTGACAAGGACAGTGCCATTTACATGAGAATGTCTTAAAAAGCAATTTATGAATATTCACATCTTAGAGGATTTCTCTCCCAAAGGTCTCTTGTTTGTACTGTGGCTTAATTCAAGATGGTTTCTGTCAAAGCTAAAGAAAGAAATTAAACCAGAACAATTGTTTCTCTCATTTAATATGATGTTGATATGCCTGAATCAGTGGGTTTCAGAGGAAGGTGACTGCTTGCTACTCATAAAAAACTGTGGAAATCATTAAAGTAGGGCAACCAAAGCATGCATGTATTTTAAAATATGTTCCTCATACCAGTAATGGCAGCATGTTCATGAACTATTCATGGGAAGGTGTTTTAGAGAACTGTGCCACAAAACCTACTCTGTATTTAAAAGATACACATCTTTACTACCTGAGATTCTCCACAAATTTCCACTGTTAAATTAAGCATTTACTGCCCTTTTGGTACTAGAAGATAAACACCACCTTTCTAGATAACATAGCTGACAAAAAGTGACAATACAAATTACCTTGTAGAGGAATTCACAAATCAACAAACACTTCAGAAAATTAGCCATTATGCAAAACACACTAGAAAAAGAGCCTTCAAACTGCCTTGCAAGGAGCAGGCTTTGTGTTCAGATTAATCACCCAAATATCATCTATTAATCTAATAATGCAAACCCTCACTGACAATATCTTCCTGTCTATCATGTAATACTCAATGCTTGTATATATATGAAAGAATTGTTAGATAATTACAGCATCTACTAATATACTTTCTTGAAGAGTTCTCCTTGAAGCCCTTTTCCACGTCTCTTTTCAAAAACAATTCCAGTATTAAATTCATAATCCAAAGCAGACTTCCCCTGTTTTAACAAACACTCATTAGAACCAAACCTTGCTGGCACAGAAAAAGCAAAATTCACGAATACGTATGTATTTAATATAATTGATATCAGTGCCCAAAACAACTATAATTTCCATGTGTTTCTTCATACATTTTTTAAGATGTGATATATTACACTGAACATACCATATATCCTTGTGAGAATTATGTGTATGAAACTAATGAACCATTATTCATTACCATGAACTGACACAGATAACAGATCATGGACAAAACACAGCAAAGGGTAGGAGAATATATTTTTCATAAAGAAAGTTGTCCATCTCTTGCACAGTCCAGAGGCTAACAGGGAAGCGACAAATCATGTTTAAAAAATAATGTGGAGAACTAAATTCTTAAGAGTAGATAAACAAATTCTGGAGACAGTAGGAACATTATTTTTAAAGCTTACAGTTTTCTTGCTGATTCATCCCTGTGCATTTAGCAGTTGTTTTCTCACCAGTTGTTTAATTGATTTAAATACTTTTACTATACTGAAAACAATCACATTCCACTTGTATTTAGTTTGGATTTTGCTACTCATCAGATCTCATTAATGGGCGTCAGTCAAGTCTTAAACTTTGTTTTCTCTAGTTCTATCAGTTGATCTAATTAAAGGTATTACCTCTCCTAGAAACCTTGTCTAATTTATATTACCATTATATGAAGTCTGGAGATCAGTGCTCTGAAGGCCTCATAACAGCAAGTGTATTTGACAGTACATGTTTTTGCATTAATTGATAGTTTTCTGTGTTACCTGCATTAAGATTTATGTGGATTTGTTTTACCAACAGTAAAGAGCAAGGCTCTGTTTTTTTTTCTGAGAAATCTTTTCTGTCAAAATTCAGTGGGAGTCTTTCTCACCTGGACTGTATTTCTTTTTAATCTGAATGTATAACGCCTAATCACAGAACTTAGAAATATGTTCATGGAAATGTCTTGAGTTGATGCTGTCACGATGCTCAGATGGAACTCTGCTACGTTGCTAATAGGATGGTTAATCAGAATCTATGCATTTTCACCTTAGTTTAATGAAGTAAAATATTTAAAATATTTTATTTCTAGAAATCATAATAAAGAGTAATTACGCCTCTAGACTAAAGTGTACTCATCAAAGTACTTAACAAAGTGAAGGTTTTTGTTGAGAGTTTTTACTTGTTTGCAGGCATGGAAATGAGTTAATAGACAACTTTTTCACCCTTGTGTCCTGGGAAGTTACTCTTTCCTTACTGATGTAACACAATACTCAAGCCCGCCATGTAAAGCTTGTATAACAATATTCCTCCTACTGAAGGAAACCAATAGATGAAACCTGTGAATTAAAACATTCAAAATATTAATTTTATTGTTTCCATCTACCATGACGTAGGACAGATATAACTGAAAAAATATCTATTTCAGATTTTTAAAGTACTCTTACACCAGTGTTATCTAAGGAAAAGTTTTCACCAAAGTAAAATAATCTTTTTCTGTGAACCATATTTTGAAATGGAGAACAATCAAAAGGATTGTTTTTTGAACTCTCCTAAAAAACTCTCCAAGACAGCTCTTCTACAAATCAAAAATTCTTAAGGTACAATCTGTCTGTTTAACAGGTCTAGAGATAGAATAAGTCATCTCACTGGATTGTCTGCATCTCCTTGTTTCAAAAGCATTTAGCTTGTGGTTCCAAACTCAGTAATCCATAAGAAATTCAACTTGAAATATCATTGAGCCTTCAATGAAGCCAAGAATTCACATATTGTTAGTACTTTTACATGACTGACATTATCTACAGAAAATGGAAAGGAAAAAGTAAAGAATTTGTTGTGTGTGCATGTACAACAATGTTGCTATAAACTAAGAGAGTTGTATTGTCAGCATTAACCCTTTCTAAGAAAAATTAATCATCAGAATAGAGATAAGCCATAAAATGTAAAGTAAATGCAATTCATCCTACAATTAGAAAAATCTCAACAGCATTAACTTTTACCCTTTTAGGATCCAAGAACTTACCAAAGGCAGTCCAAAACCATCACTGATGCATAGGCAAAATACCAAGCACATGTCTTATTTTAGGCAACTTCACTGTTGGCTCTTTCTGCCAACTTCATGTTAACTCTTTCTCTTAAACTTGTGAGCAAAGGATTTGTGGTTATGATATGCAGGCAGATGTCAGTATCCTCACATGGCATGGCTGCATTTTGATTCCTTTCTGTTTGTTTTCACCAGGGCAAGATTTATGTGGTGGCATCAGCTGTCAAACCAGACTCTTAGGCTAAAAGGCTGCAGTATAGTTTAAAGCCAGTGTTAAGGAGACGGTCCAGGAGCAAAGCAGTCCAAATCAGGCAAGAGTAAAGGTGCCTTAACAACACCTTCTTATAATTTCTCCTCCATGTGAAACAGTGTGCCAAGTGTTCCTCAGAATTCGTCACCTCTCCCATGGTAACCAAAGAAGAGAAATACAAACAAAAAGTCACAATAAAATGTTTAAAAATAACTCTAAAACATTCCTAACCATTCTAGAACACAGCATATACAAAATAGGTTGTGGTGTTACAAAGGATTTCTATTGGTATTTGCGTAATATTCCAAAACTTAGGCACACAATACATTTATGTTCATCACTTTGTTTGATTTTAGTATTTGAAAAACAATGCAAGCAAGTACAGAGAAAACTTATTTGTATGGTGTATGTAACCAGTGCAAATTTGGGATTTTATTAAAGGTAAACTGAACAGAGATTATTTACTTAGCTTTTCTTTAAATACAGTAGATATGCATTATGTATTTAGAAGTAGAAGAACACAATTCTAAGACTTATTATACCAGTTTTGTGTTGATTTCATCAGCATAAATGTGGTGTGATCCTATTGTAAATCATATAAATTCAGAAAATATTACAGGAAGACATTTTGGACCATGGGCAAATTTAAATTACGGAGCATTTAAAATAAACCTCAATATATACTTTTTAAAAAAAAAGATTATTTATTTTCTGTTTATGTCTTTCAGGTAGTTATTACTTTCACTAATTATTATTTAATGTTTATATTGCAACGATGTCCAGAAGTCCCAATTCAAATCAATTTGAAATTCACTGTTCAAGTCACTACCTGGGCATTTAATAAGCAGAAGTGCTTACCCCAGAGGCTTTTCTATCTATTTCCTGTAAAAGTGGAAACACATGATCGTAATGAACAACAGTGGTAAATAAAAACAGGCAAAAGCAGCAATTAAATCCTGTTACTCAGAAAAACTATGTATGCGTTGTTCAGACCACTGAACTCTTGAACAGGACAAACATAGAGGTAGGTGGCTGTTTCACCAAATGTTCTTTTGGTTTAGCTGCATGTTCTTGCAGTATTTACTAGTGTTCCTGTTCAAATATGGAAGTAGAAATTAAAATGAGAGGAGTTTGGGCTTGATGTCCAGCATGAAATTGTGCGTAAAGGATTTGTTTAAACATTCAGTGGGATCAGTTGCACAGTCTCACTTGAAAGACTCATTATGTAACTCTCTATTTTGTACTTTGTGCACTTAATCTGTAATTATTTGGTAACTGGGATACCAACTCTGGGAATTAATGTTGCTGGGGACTCTGCTGAAGCTGTAATCTAAATACTGTCTTGATATTTATAGCACTTTTAGGTCCCTGGGATAACTCCTGGTATTTTCTTAACTTGTATAGGTATATTTTGTCTGTATAAAACGTCTTCAGGAGCTGTAGTCTAGCTAGCTAGAGTTTCATCAGACTTTGGCTAGGCTTTTATTTTTGATGGCTAAAACTGTAAGTGAAACAGTATTTTACTTCGAAACTAACATTAACAACTACGGGAGATTCACCATCTGAGCAACAGCTACTATAAACTTCCCACACCCGTCTCTTACTCTGCTGCATTAATAAATGCATTGGGCAATTTGCAGTAAACATTGCCAAAGAACATTTTCACATTAAAAATGTTAGGATAATTCACGCATAAAAGAGCCTTGGAGAGTTCATGATGGAGGACATGAGTTACAGAGAGCTGTTCACATTAATTAGAAGGACACATTATTGGGTACTGGACAGGAATGATCAATTGTTTGCAAGAGATTAAAAAAATCAGTAATTTTATTATAGCACCAATGTAGTGCATTGTTTTGCTGTGAGTTGGGGTGAAATTCTCTTGCTTGGCTTTAGTCCAAAATTGATTAATTGAAGAAAATGGCTAATCTGAACAAGAAGAAATGGAAGTGATTTAATGTTTTGGGAAAAAGATATATGTACACACATATACTTCTATTTTTTACAGACTCTGATGGCTGTATAAATCTAGGCTCCAAGGCAGAGCAGTATGCTCTGTGATGATGGAGAGAGGATTTGTAGAAAAGTAAAGGAATAGTGAATACTATGATCCTAGTAGAAATACATGCTTATTTTCTGCATCTGGATACAAATGGGATACTTGAACATAAAATTCTCATACACAGGTGAGAAGTTTCAAATAAATAACAGTATTGTTAAACATAGTGGACTTTTATAAAAATATGATCAACTGCATGTTTTGTTGCTAAAGATTAAACCTTCTTTATGTAAAGCACTGGAAGAAACTGGATGAACCAACCAATGACCCTGAACAGGAATTACCATTTGGAGTTACTTTCGGGACTGGTGAGGGTGTAAAGGACTTTCCACACCTAGTTGTATGCCAAAATCGGGGTATGTTAATACTAACATGACATATGATTTTCCATTGCTGTTCAACGGTTCATCTAAAATGGCATTTTTTTAGCATTTTGTCAATTTCTCAGTAAACAAATTATCATAATAAAACCCTATTCCAGCTCATTTGGTGGCAGTCTTAGTAGAGAAGCCAAGGATTAAACGAGCATGAAACAAAACTACCTCTGTCTTTAGATGTGGTCTCTGCAGAGCACAATTAAGGAGCATAAGGTAAGCAGCATGTACAAATCCACCCTGCTGTCAGCTTTGTGTGCTGTGTGGTGGCTGAGCAGAACTCCGGGTTCCAGGACTGTTAAGATGGCATATTGCACACACAATAGGCTATCAAACACCCATTTGAAACAATCCAGGAAATTAAACAGAAACTCACTTCCGTTAATGCACTATTGTGATCCAAACCACACCGATACCGAAGCTATGTGACTCTGGTGTACACACCGGGTGCACATTATTTGTACGTGACTCTGTCTGTCAGCAAGTGTTTTCAGTACCATTGTGTTGCACTGGTAGTGTTGAAATACTTGGAAAACACACGGCAGTGTTCCAAGGTTTATGTGAAACAGTGTGACTACATACGCAGCATTATTTTAATTGTTGTTATTTGCATCCAAGTTCACCGTGGCATACCGTGGGTGGAGGCCGTCAGTTTTTCCCTTGGGTGTGTTCGTTCCCCCAGACCCTGGTGACTCCAAGACAGGCAGCATGAGGTGTGATGGAGCAAGGGTGGGATGGCCAGGACGACGCGACGAGCAGCACCTGATGACATGAGCCATCGCCTCAGCGGCTTGCACAGAGGGTGTGCAACCATTACATTAGGGAGATGAGCTGCTTAAGAGAAAACTTTTATCATTCAGGACTAAATCTGCCTGCGCCCCTTCTGAAGACAAAGACAGGCCCGTAGCGGTGCCCCCGCGGGCCCCAGGCCAGGCAGGGGCGGGAGGAGCCATTCCATGCGGCGGGACAAGGCCCCCAACGGCGCCGCTCCCGCCCCGCGCCAGCGCCCCCCGCCCGGCCCCATTGGCCACGCGGCCTGTCCCTCACGGCCGCCCCGCTCGTGAGTGGCTGCGGCGCGGCCCAGCGCTCGGCCCCGCGGCAGTGCGGGCGGGGTGGGGGAGCGGGAGCGCGGTGGGGCTCGGAGTGGCCGCCCGTCCCCTCCTCCCGCCCGGCACAGCCAGTGCGGGCGCGTCAGCCGCGCCTGCCCGATCCCGCGCCCGCCTCCGCCGCCGCCAGGTCCCAGCCCGGGCCCCGCTCCCGCCCCCGCCCCGTCCCCCCTCCCCCCCGCCGCCGCTGCAGTGCCTCCTCCGGCCTGGCCAGCGGTGCGCGGCGCCTACAGCAGCAGGGGCGCGGCGGACTCTCCCGCGGCCACCTCCCCTTCCCCCCGCCGCGTGTCTGCCTCGGGGCGCTCACTTCCCCTCCCCACAGCTCCGCCGCCTCCCCTCGCCCCCCGCTGCCGCGGCCGGGGAGGGGGGCGGGAGGCTGAAGCGAAGGGAGAAGGGGAGGTGTGCGAGAGAAGGCGGGGAGCGAGGGTGGCGGCGGCGGGCAGGTGAGGCAGGCGGCCATACGTTCCCCTTCCGCCTTCGGCTGCGGCGGCGGGCGCGGGTGTGCGGGGCGGTGGCCGCGCTCGGGCTGCGGCGCCGGCTGGAGCGGCGGTGCCCGTCGCGCCGTGGGGGCGGGAGGGGGCACTGGAGTCGGGTTGGGCCGCACTTGGGGGCGGGGGCCGCTGCGGTGTCGCCGCCGGGCGGTTTCGGGGCCGGGCGGGGCCGGCGCTACGCGGGGCCTCCCGCGGGGCAGACCCCGGCCGGGGCCGGGAGGAGCCTGGCTGCGCTGCTGCCTCGCACACCCTCCGCGAACTCCCTCGTCCTCGCCGAAAACTGTAACATTCCTTCCCCCCCACCCCCCTGCCCCATTCCTCCTTTATGAGAAGAAAACTGGATTGGATGTAATGCGTTTCCGTGGGGTCGGAAGAAACTCCTGCCTGCTGGATCTGGTTTAGACGCCCCGGCAGAAAAGGTAAAATAAATAGGGAAGGCTCGGGGAGCAGCAGCAACAAAAACACCAGAAAAATCCTTCCTTTGCGAAGGGGGTGGGGAAAAAGGAAGGAGTTCACGCTTCGTTTTGATATCCTGTTTATGGCCTTTATTTTTCTCTGTTTTCTGCCTTGCATAGTTTGGCTGCCCTTTCTGTTTTTCCCCTTCTCGTCGAAACGCTGCCTTTGTGAACGTAGTCCATGGTTTGTTTCATGGAGGCTTAGGAAGGAGTTTGGGAGTCCGAAAGTTTTTAATCTCCTAGGACACAGAAGTTCCTTTGTTCGGTCCGAGGAGGTACTGAGCTGAAACTGCTAGACTCCGTGACTGCTGCTTCAGCTCCTTCCCTTCCAAAACGTTTGGTAACACTGCAAATATAATTAACTTATCGAGAAATGAGAAAGTCCTAAAGCAGGAGGTGGTATCTTTTATTTAATCGAATGATCTTGAACCTTCGTGCTCCCTGTGTCTGCCTTGTTTTCTGGAATATCGCTGAGTGTCTAGCCGGACTTCTTCAAGATTGTTGCTAAGTTTCTTTATAAAAATATGCCCCCCTGGTCCTCTGTAAATGTCGCAGTTTTTCCCCTCGCCTGTTGCCACCACTTCTTCCTGTTTGCCCCTTCTCTCGTCTGAAAGTAACAGACTGCATATTTTTAAGCTTATCTAGCAGAGGTCTGTACTGCATATTGATCTGGAAAAGTGTATCTTAAGAACCTTGATTTAAAACAAAATACAAAGCAAAACCAAAACAGCTAGCTAGTTGTCTGACTTCCTTAGTACATGCAGTTGAACTTGAGAGTTAATGTAGCCTTGTCTGGTTTTGATGACCACTTTCCCCTTCATAATTCTTGAAAGAACTTCGTTTTGAAGCTGTTGAAGGGGAAACAAAATATGAAGTTTTGGTGTAGGGTATTGTACTGGTAGTGCTTTTTATGCCGACTAGATAATTGCATTTAGTGAAGGCAGTATTGCTCACGGAAGGTTTATTTCCCATGCCTTAAAGAGCCAATAATCGGTTTGTTTTCATGAAGGCAAGGAATTTCTCATACTGTGAATGTTCAAAATGAGCTAGAAGCCATAGATAGCTCTGTGTTAGTTTGCTTGAATGTTTGTTCCTGTTAGTCAAACTTAAAAGCAACATGTTGTGTGATAGGATATGTGCGCTTTGATCTTGTAAGTGTATTGGTATTTTTGAGGCTTGGACAAAGTAATTTCTCTACAAAATTTTGAAACTCTTATGTATATAGTTCTTTAACAGCATAGGGTAATTTAGTGTTTGAAGAAAAACTTTGTAATCCAACTCCATCTGTTTGATATACTGTGAGGAAAAATGGTAACATTTAATTGCCAAAAGTGGTTTCAATGGCTGATAACAAATAAATAATTTGACTTCCAGTTTATAGACTTACCTTTCCAGGCAGCAATAAGGGTTATTCTTAGGCTTCAGAAAGGTCTGCGCAAATTAAATGGTAGGGAACTTTGATTTCCTTATATGGCTGATGCTTGGCAGAAAAGCAATACAGTCTAAATAGAGTAATCCTTTTACGAAGAATGACCCCTTTCCAGAGCAGTGTTTCAGTCTCAATAATGACTTGAGATTCTTGAGGGGAGGGTGAGGAATTGTAGCAGTGCATGACAAATTTAGTTGTAAACCACTATGTTAGTAATGAAGGCAATTTTGTTTCTTTTCAGACCTTTTGTGTTTCTCATGATGCAGTTGATATTTTTCAATGCCATGGAGAAGAATAGTTCCTTGTAGTGGAGGCACAACTTTCTATGCTAGTGTTTTGTCACCATGGTAGCTATGCATAAGGCCCTTTTTAATGTTGAAAGTGTAATTCAGTACTGCTTACAGCTAATAGTTATATCATAGAATGCCATCATGTCATTAGCATAGTTTAGAAGTTATGAAGGGATGTATTCTTTCTTGAGATCAACAATCTCAACTAAAAATCAGTCTGACCTTGATATTCGTCTTACGAACAAAATTATTTAAGTTTACACGTGGTAGCTCCTGTACTTGAAACAGCACTTTTATTGCTATGTGTTGATGGCTTGGGGAGACGTTCTTTTAACCTGGTGGTTCTTGCTCAAGAATTAAATTAAGCTCAAGTGAACATTGCTGATTTTAAGAAGGTATGCTTGCAATCATAGAGCTGGAAGTTATCGCATGTGGCATACCATGGAATGTGATTATCGTTAATATGATTATCATATTAGTAAAAATACGAATAGATCTGTCTTATGGATAAGCTGCGCAGTAGATAATGTTGAATGTAAACATAGAGCTCTGTAGGATATCAATTTGCACATCATATAGAGTTGATAAGGGTGCTCCATGGAGAAAATATTAATGATTGATAGTTGCTTAGTGCATTAAGCTGGTGGTCTAAGAAAAACACTGTTATGACTTGTTCTCAGTGGAATTTGTTCAGAGTCTATAGTCCCAGGCATAAAGAGCTTGGAAGATCAAAGCTAAGGAAAGGCGTGATCATATGTAATGTACATTATATGTAGTGTGTTAGCAGTAGGTTCTGGAAATAGAAGAGAATGGGAGCAAATTCCTTAGCTTGGCTTTCCTGTAGCAGTGTAATGAATCATTGGCTGTCTGATTTGCATTCTTTTGTTTTTGTCTTTCCTGCTCCCAAGCAAAAAGGAAAATCTTTTAGGGATAATGTTATGTAAAGATCAAATTGTTGATATGTCACATCTTCAGCAGATTTTCCCTATGGAGTAACTTGATCTACTGAAGAAGTGCCTGACATTTAATCCACATGGAGGGAGGAATTAGGAATCTAACCTTTTCCGTATTAGTAACTAGTTGAGTTGATGGAAGACCTACTCTTATGGATATGAAAATAATAGACTGTATTCCTGTTTGAGCGTGCAGATGTTGGTGGTGATAGTTGAAATAGATAGTTAAAGGAAAATTACCTGGAAAATGAAGATTTATAAACATTACTGTTTTACCTTTTCAGCTTCTAAGTAAGTAAAACAATGTGTCAGACAGCAATTTTCATATCAGTATGAAAACATTGAAGGTAACATATATCAGTTTGATTAGTAAAAAGTCCATAGATAACTATGTGAATGGGCTTTTTTAAAAGGATTTCTTTGTTGTAAAAAGATTACTGAAATACAGCTTTCATGTTGAACAAGGAATACAATGTTCAGGTATTGTGAGTAAAATGTTAAGATTAGAAAGTAAGGATACTGATTTAGGGGAGATTTATGTATCTCATCTTCTGCCTAAAAAAAAATGGAAAAAGTGATTATTGCCAAGATGGAATCAATAGTATTTTTCTTACATAGTAATCTCGGGATAACTAGGCTTTTCTGCTGTTCGCTGTCACTAGTTACCAGTGCTTTTTAAGGTACTTGTTTCTCTCTTCACATTCCCTAGAGGGAATACAAAAGCATGATATTTCAACACTAGGTTGCACCTTCCACCCTTAAAAATACATTGTGACTTTCCGTAATTGGGAAAAATAAAGCCCAACAAATCTCTTAATTTGGTCTAAATGAAACCAGACTGAAGTGTACTTAATGTTGGACAACATCAGCATTGCAACTGTTTTCCCTAGGGTAGTTTAAGTTGAAAAGTAGATTAGTTCTTTCTGTAACTGAAACTAATTTGTAGGTACTTGATACTAAGTGATCGTTATATGTAGAAACAAGCAGTGATGATTAAGTGGAGTCTCAGGACAATGTGAACAATCTTGACAGCTGTGGCTGTCCTGGTAGTTGTAATAATATCAGAAGGTAATCAAGCCTTTGAAGTCTCAGTCTTGTTAGATAAGATGCTTTGTCCTCTCCTTCCATCTTTATCCACTTCAGTAGATAGTGAATGGGATGGCCGAATTCTTCTATTGTATTTTTGGCATGGCCAAGAAAACATTAGGTAACAAGTCTCTTACACAGCTTCGATTAAGGAGGAATCCCTTATGCCATCCTCTGTTCTGTATCTCTTCAATGATTAGGCACAGACTATAAAGATGATTTATTACAGAAGGGACAACTGCTCTCCCTGGAAGAGCACAGCTACTGGAAAGATGGTTCTTCCCAAATGCGCAACTTTTTTTCATAGTTACTCAATCTTAAATATCCATTATTAAACAGTGTTGCCTCTTTTGTAAATAGACTATGGTTTCTCAAACTTTTGTTTCTCTTTTTTGAATGATTAAATTCTACAAGCATAAGGCTATATTATATGTACAAAGTAGAACAACTGCTAAAAGCACACGTTCTTTAATGTTTCTTTACTTAGATGCACATTGTAAGAATAACAACTGGAAGAAACGGTAGATCAGTACCTTCATAGTGGTCAGTTGGAAATTCACTGGATGCATGAGCTTCTTTCCAAACAAAGTCTTCTAAGCACACTGAATTCTCTGAGTTTGTGTAGTTCGGTATGTACAGTGCTATGATTCATGTCTTGTAGGCCCTGTCATGAAGTTGGCTAGGGTGGAATGAACAGATGTATATAGACACGGTCCAAGTGGTGAATACATGGTCTATTCCAGACTATCACATGCTTCCAGTGGGAGAGACTGTTTTGAGTAGAATTACCTTTCTAGGAAGAAACAGGTAAGACAGAAAAAGTTGGTTAAACCGAGTGTTGAGTTCTCTTGAGCTTAAAATTATACTTCTGAAATAGATGGCTGGAGTATAGTGGGGAGCTCCTAGTGCTCAATGGCTGCTTCTTGTGGCAATTGTCTGGAGCTAGCTTGATGAATAGAAGAAGCTCTGCAGTGATTTGAAGTGTCAAAGATACAAAGATACAAATACTTGAAAAGCTTAGAACTTATGTCTTAATTTGGAATGGATGGTATTTTCCTGTGAAATGGCCAAGGCCCTATTCTCTTTGCTGGGGAAAGCTCCAGTGCTACTAAATAAACTCAAAATATTCAAAGTTCTGTTAGTATGTTAAAGGTAGCTGCAGAAGGATAGCCTTGGTTTTTAAAGTACTGTGCTTTGAGTTTTACTGCTGCCTTTGGAACCTATTTCCAGTTTTTCAACTTGGGTTGGCATGAGAACTTCCTGTAGCAGCTGCTTAAGAGGCTTCATCTTCTCAGACAGTTCTGGAAGAGTTTTCTATTCTTCCTTAGTGTTCTCTCAAATAATATAAGGTCTATGATTTGCAGAATTTATTTCTTTGATCTTCTTTGCCCTCCTTGATCTTGGAGTTTTTCACCACATATCTTCCAAAACTTCCAAGCTTTAAGGAGAGGGCATATATGCTTTGAGCTACATCAGTACTCTACACAAACATCGGAAATACAGTGCCAGATGCCTGTGAATGTCAGTCCCAGTTTTGGTCATCCAAAATGACTATGGATGTCACTGTAAGCATTTGAATGGTGGAAAGTGTTTCCAAGCTTGTCCTGAAGACTTCTGGTAGACTGCTAAATTTTGAGAGCTGCTGATTTTTCACCAGCATGTGACTGTGGTCTTCCTGGCATTACCCTCTCAGAGGGAAGGAATGATAGTTTAGAAGATCAAGTTTATGGTCAGCAATTTGGTCAAATTACTGCAGGTCTCCTGTCTTTTACTTAGAGGTAACCCCGAAGATAGGATGGATTTTTATATTTGAAACTGGATATTGGAGAACATTTACTAATGCAAATTGCAGTTTATTTGGAGTTTTTTGTTTTCATTTTTTTTCCACTGTGGAAATGTTATGCTTAATAATCTGTAAGTGCTTGTGCACACTCGTGGTTAAAACAACTGTAGTATTTACAGGGTTGAGGCCTGTATTTTCAGTGAAACTAAACTGAAATCTATGTCAGCATAGCAGTCTAAATGTTTTGTGACTTAAATGCTTTGTAAATGTTCATTTTCCATGCTCGTGCTATTGAGTATAATATGTAGGTGTTGAATTTACTTAGTTTCCACTTTGGCCTGTGAAATAGGTGTACCTGAAGGAGGAGGTGAATATGCTTACAGCAGATAATGTTCGCTGATGCCCTGCTGCTGGTATGCTTGCTTGCTGTGGCATGTTAGTCTGTGGTGACCTGAAATGTGAGCTTGGTAGTTAGCTCCTTTTAGGAGAACATACTCATTTTGGGTTTCTTCTGGTCACATAATCATATGTGGTGCTAACCCTGGAGCTGCAGGTCATTTAATTTCTGAGGTGCTATATATTTGTGGGGGATTGTCAATAAAGTTTATCACTGAGGGAGAAAATTGAAAAGTTTCCATCTTTTTGATACATTGCTATTCAGTCTTTATAACATTTATTTCTGTTGTGCTTTAGTAAACTTGCACAAGGTGATTCATTTTAAGTAATTAGTTAGTTATTTAGTAGATTTTCTTGTAGTTACAGATAGAGACAATTGTTTGTAGACTGCTAGAAAATTATATTTGAAACAAACCTACAGTTTTACTTGTGACTTCTTTCAGGTCACTTTTGTTGGTTCACATACGGGTATTGGAAAACTATTAAAAACAAGGTACCAAATATTAGGGATTCAACTTTTAAGTAAGGGGAGGTGAGAAAGATGGTTAAGCATGTCTGTTTCCATCCTTTCTCTTAATGTGACAGAAAGCAAAAATCAAATGGAACTTATAATTTGTCAATCCATCTGGCTGTGATCCTGGTGGATAAGATTAGAAAAATTGATACGGGGGAAGGAAAAATGCCCAGAGCTTTATTATTTTACTATGCTATTGTTTCACTGTAGTGCATCTTAGGAGAGATTGTTTTTTTTCCCCTGAACAATGTTTTGTGAGGGACTTAGCTTTCTGTGGTTGTTAGACAATCCTGTTCTTCCAGTGTGTTATGCTTAAACTGCATGTTAAGGCTTTGGATCTGGTACAAGAAATTTCATCCGACTAGATGAAAATATAAACAATACAAGTACTAGAAAAGCAAGATGTACTTAAAATGGATTTTAGTAAGCTGAGATGGGAATAATTTATTCTTTTGCTTGTATTTATCTGGGTGAGTTTGTCAGTTTTTCAGGAAGCATTTATTTTGTCTTGCTTTACTGAAACAAAGCAAAGGAAATGCTGAGGATCAGGGCATTACTGTATGCATTTGCAATGCTGCTCTTACTAGGAAAAGACTGTAGAGCAGGCAAAAATATCTGTGGAATTTTCCTGTGGGAAATCTGTGAGATCTGTGGGAGAGGTGTTGTAAAGATTTCATGTCTTTCATGACATCAGTGTTACTGAATTGGTTTTGCAGCAGCAGATGGTGTCACATTGAGGGAAAGGTTATGGCCTTGTCAATGGAGCAGGTTAGAAAAAAATGTTATGGAATGGGAGAGAAACATGTCTCTGATCAGTATTACTTTCCTCATCCTCTTGCTTACTTTGCTTCTCTCTTTACATAAACCAACCAATGAAGAACCAACAAATTATTCCTTTAACTTTTAAACACAGTGCTTTCTCTCATCTGTGGAGCAAGTCCCTGCTTATTTCCACAAACTTAAATATATATTTCTCATTTTAGGTCCATAGTTCACACATCATTCCATTGGTGTTAAATCTTGACCAAGTTTTAAGTTTCAGCTTCAGAGTATGAAATATCTGAAGAGGAATAACCTTTTGTCAGAATCAGAATGTTACTAATTTTCCCCAATCTTGTATTAACTTGGTTTTAATCTTTGAGAAGTCTGAAGAGAAGTACACACTAGGCAATTGACATTATTTGAAATCACAGCTGTGAAATTCTCTGAAATTCCTACATTGTGTTCTTCAGTCACTTTTTCCTGTTCTGAGGAAAAGAGGGTGACATGTTAATAGCAAATCAGCATGGCACTGTCCCACTTTTTACTTCAGTAGTGTCAAAGGAGTATTGTACCTCTCTTTTTTTCTCTTACTGCAGAGCACAGGATGTCAGAAATTAAGTAACACTTTGAGTTATTATTAAATCAACTTTGAATACAGTTTTGAGGCTATAATTAGCATTGTGATGAGAAGGAAGACTCTTAGTTCTACTTAAACCCCCTGTCAGGTGAAAAACTTGTTTTTGACTTCAGATAGTGAATTGTCTTGAATTATGTTGAAAGCAGCACTTACAGAGAAAATAATATAATTATCTAAATTCCAAGTTATTCTTAAAATTTTTATTGTAAGCAGTAAACTATTGTTCTTCCCTGTCTAAAGAGGCAAAAATACTTTGGAAACCGTTCAAGAATAGCCTTCTGTTAGTTTGGTTTTATCAGTTGCTTATCTGATCTCCAGAATGCCTGTTGTAGTAAAATAAAAATAGCAGCTCTTTTTTCTTTAATCGTCATCCATTGACGTAGAGGAACACAGCACCAAGTAAAGAGAAAAATAATTCAGTACAAAAATGCTAGCTTAAATGTTTCATCACTGTGTTGGGAGTGAAAAGAGAATATAAATCGGCAAAAATCAAATGTGCATTGTGAAAGAAAAGCTGAGTAAATAGAGGACAAGAATAACGATGCTAAAGCCACATGGAAAGATGAAGATGTTGTAGTTCAAACCACAGCCAATGCAGAGAGGAGTAATTCTGGTGCATCACAGTTGTGAACAACTTAATGGAATGTATCAGCATCTGTGTATCAATTGTAAAATTAATGCAGAGAAAAAACAATAGAGGTACAGTTCAGGGGTTCCTTTACATGTCCAGGACAGGAAGTCTTAAAACTGCTGAGAATAATGTGTAAACAAAAACCAAACTGGCTTGAGGTAAATGACACTTAGAAGACAAAAGTGTTTAATTAAAGAGGGAGGTTCAATATACTATTTCTCTAAAGTAGTAATTTCCATTAGAGCACTGCATAGTCTTTTAAGTGTCAGGGTATGTATGTATTTGTGCTTTTTGGTAGGATGCATTTTTTTTGCAATCTGCCAAATTCAAATTGGGCAGTACATATATATCTGCATGTACTTATCCTCTTTTGCACTCTGATCTATGAATGTGTTTCCACGTGTGTTCCTGTTACCATAGAGTCTGTGTAACCAGTCTGGATTTGGTGCAGTAGTGTTTATGGTCACTAGAGGGTTTTGACTGTGGTTCCTTCTTCCCCTCCCATGTACCCAACATCTGTCTACTTTGTATCTCCAGGTATTATATTGTTTGGGGCCTGCTGTGTTCTTCTGACCTCTGTTGTTTGATCCATCCTAGCTTTAGGTAGGAATTGTGGCAATTACTTTTTGGGGGGGAAGTGCATGTAAGGCAGAGCATGAGGGGCTGTTTTGTTTTTATATGTAGACTACACAGTTTAGCAAGCAAAATGGAAAATTAGGTAATGGGAAATTTTATGGCTAGAAGTGGTCTCCTTTTTTATTATTTTTTCCCCTTTTCTGTTTTCGTTTGTGCTGAACTGGTATGTGTTGCAGATTGTCTGAAGTTATCTGCAGGCAATTATGTGGAGGGTTTAGTTAATAGCTGAGAACTTTTCTTGTGTATTGAAATAATGCAAATGTACAGCAGTGCAGCTTGCTTATCAAAAAGTTTGGTGGCTGCTGCAGGTGGCTGCGTAGTCTTAAGGAGTGGCTTCCTGGCTGCATGGTACATGAAATGCCAAATGCTGAGAGCAGTTTTGTTCTGGAATGCCAAATTAGGTTAAATCCATTCAGGAAGCAACCTATGTCAAAGGAATAAAAATATCATACTCATATGAAACAGAATGTGGTAGTTATGTTTTTGAAACCTGTTTTATTTCCTGAACTAAGGAGTTAGAAAGGACTTCTTGTATTTAGGCTAGTATTGAATACTAATTGCTGACTCTCAGCATTTTTGCTACTGTTTGTTTCCACTTTTGATTAACATATACCGTAGATGGAAATTGAAACAAGCAGTCTATCAATAGAGGTGATGTACAGGAAAAAGAGAATTATGTATTCCTCCTTGGATATCTAGGCCTGTGTACAGCGTACAGTTTTGCTGGGTGGTTTGCTTTTTTTTTGGTTGGTTGAAGAGTGTTTTGTTTTGTTCTTTTTTTTTCCCCTCTTAGGGCACCATGAGAGATATATGTAACTGCTTGATACTACAGGTAAACCAGGGTTGATGAAAATAAAAAAAGAGCAGTAAAGAATTTTGCTTTTGTCCAATATCTAATTCCCACAAATTCTCAAGACAGGGAGTAAGAACATTTACAACTAATAGCTGCAAATATTGCAGGATTTTATTATTATAAAGAAAGAAGCCCAATGCCAAGCATTTTGCTGCATATTGTTCCTTGTTTGCAGAGGAAATGGTAGTCACACTGATTTCTCCTGTTTGGAAGGCAAAGGTATTACAAATTGCATTGACAGAAAAATACATTTTTCTCTAGAAGCTGTAATTCATCTGATCAGTTTCAAACTAATATTTTGTGTACATTTTTCACATCTGAAATAACTTTATGGCCTTAATTTTATAGCAGTCTTAAACCTACGGGAATGATGTACGTATATTTTTAAAGCAATTTTTGCTTGTCCTTTCTGAATGTTTTCTCGTTTGTTCTTTCTTTTCAATCACTATGGTTAGACATAGAGTTAAAAATTAACTTCAGTGAATTAGCTTGCATCATGTCCACGTTCTTGTTCTGTCTTGTGTAAGAAGTGAGAGGTCCCTGAAAGAGAAGAGAGCGAGGGCAAGTGTTTTCTTTCCATAGTTGTGGAAGGCATGGATTTATTTAAATCAAGCATTTAATAATAAAGTAGCTTCATGTGAAGCAGAGGCCATAATTAGTGTAATTTCTGTGCTTTTTTTGGGTGATCTTAAGAGCTTAGTTGTGAACCATGATTAGAAGCTTGGTATGCTCCTGTGGTGTGGATTAAAAGGGGAGGTGCTAGTGTTTTGTTTGTTTGTTTTTTAATTTTAAATTCTACTCCCTGAGATTTTTGGCTGTCCCATGGTAATAGTACCACCATTTAAAGATGTGCTACTCTGCTGAGAGATGAAGCAATTTCTGGATTGCCTCTTTAAGTCAGCTGAATTATCGTATGCTTTTGTATTTGGTCCTGGCAGTCCACCTGTCTTCTGTCGTTGTGATCTGTGTTAGTTTGACTGGTCTCAGCCTTCTTTGGGATAGTTATGAGAGAATCTATAGGAACGTGTCCAGGTATAGAAGAAGTTTCCTCCTCCTCAGCCTTCATTTTCCTGTGAAGTATGGTGTTTATCTTCATTGCAGTCACCAAGTTTTGTGTTTCTTAAAGGAGTAGTGGTCCTGCTAACCAAATTAATTCCAGTCTTTCTGCTTGTCACGCAGGTGTCAATGGCTGCAGCAGTGTTCTGCAGCTATTGAATTGTAAGAAGTATCAGAAGTAGTACTACAAAGAAATGTTCTGTCAGGCCTGTGTTTTCCTTCTGTCCTTTTATGTATCTGAAATGTACTTCCAGTGTACCTTGGCAAGTAGCTGCGTGTGTCCCCATCCTCCCCACACCTTAGGTCTGTCTGTTCTTTCTCTTGAGCCTGGCCTGGTTTGCTGATGTTTTCAGTATGAAATATCAAGTTAAAAACTTACTAGCACTTCAGCTCTTGTTCATCACTAGTAACTGGAATTAATTTTCAAGTGGACTTGGAAATTAGTTCATGCATCTGTGTTTAAGTTGCACTTGCTACTGTCTTAGTGTTAATGCAATTCCATAAAGCCTAATTTTAACACAAATTTGCTTTTTGCTGTTTGGAACCTGTAAATGTTGCAAATTGCCGTATATTTGCAATAATTATAATATGTTGTCTTTTCTCACTCTTTGACCAACCTAAACTCTCATCAAAGCACTTGTCATTTCTAGTTTTTATAGACATGTATCTAGAGGGTTTTTTTCCCTCATTGGCACTTGTCCTAATTTTTTTTCCAAAGGTCTTTTCGTGCTGTTGATGGCATTGTAAATATCTCTTTTATACCTCTCCGTTAAACAGGTGTGTTATTTTATTTTTTGGTTGGTGTTTTTTAAGGTACTTTTAAACTTAATTTTACTGGGATTTAATTAACCACAACATATAATTGTCGTGACTTTTAAAAGCATATTGAATGTTATACTTTGTTTCATTCTTTCTTCCTGAGTGTGTCCCTTCTTAAGCTCTCCAAGACCTTGATAATGTTGACATGGGGGCAGACCAAAAGACAACATCCTGGAAGAATTATTATTTTTTTTTTAATTAAAAAGAAGCTGTTTTTCTATTTCTTCCTATCAGGGTTTACTGTTGAGTGTGTTTTTCAGGTGGGTGATATGGGTGACTCTTTGTTAATGAATTAGTAGGAGGAGCTGTAGAAGAGGAGTTTGGATAAGAAACTTGGGTACCCTGTAGAGACTTGTCTCATCCGTAGCAATTAAAAGTTTTGCTTTACATCCAAACACCTAAAGGTTAACAGGAATTGTCTTATGGGTTTCTTATAGGACAAATCACCTTTACCGTTAAGATTGAAAGTAGGCTGCATTCTGCTGTAGGTAATGGGCATCTTTTAAATAAAGTGGCATATTTTTTTCAATAAAGTGGCAGTTTCTGATGCTCTAAGAAGCTTGAGGTGCATTTTGTGCATCTTCACTTAGATTTTAAGAGCAGTGGTACATATGCATCTAGATCAGTGGCACTGTTATGTATATAAATAGAAATTTTTCTTTTTACAAATCTATTCAGTATATCTCTTAATGGTTTGAATTCATTGATATGGTTGATATTCATTGACTATTTTTCTAAATTTTTTTAACCTTAATATTACAATTAGGTCAAAGTGAACAGTTGACACTTTTTATCATCAGTACTTCTTGACAGGGCGCCTTCTTGTATTGGTCACTTTGGAATTTAGAAGGGTTTTTTCTTTTTCATTAAAAGGAAGGAGGTGCATGTAGGTTTTTGAACTTTCTATGTTGGGGATGGTGGTCTGTCTTTTATTGTGCTTCAGTCTCATTCTCTCAAGCCTTTTATAAATTCAAAGCATTGCTGTGTAGGAAAGTAATTGACTTTTTGTTGCAAGAACACACTCAACACTTTCTGAGCAAGGTTGTCTTGCAGTTAAGACCACATCCTGTAAATATTTTTTTCAGTTCTGTAGAACACAACCTGCTGATACAGTCAGTGTCTGGAGCGTAACTATTTACTGAACTGACTTAGCATCTTTGCTTCTTCTTGGTTGCCTGTAGATATTTAGCATAGTTAATCTTGTTTGTTTGTTTGTTTTAATTACTCATCCTTGGAACCTCCACCAAAACTATCAAACTGATCTAAATAGAAAAAAGTTTTCCCCTGATGTCTTGCAGGGTTAGGGTTTTTGGATCATTTACTGGTTGGACCTGTAGTGTGGTTGTGCAAACCCTAGATTTAATAAAAGGCAGGTGTGAGTGGAAAGCAGGGAGTACTCTTTCTTCAGCAGGCTCTAGTTTGAATTTAGCATAGTGGAGATTGATTTGCCTTTTGAGTTCCAGCAGTTGCTAGTTTGGAATAGTCTTTCACTTAGTCACGGTAGATGTGAATGTTGCTGATCATCATCAATGATTTGATCCTTGATAATGCAGAAGTCAAAAGTGCAGTTAAAACCTGGGATACTTACTCAGCTGTATCTCTTTTTGGGCAGATTTAAAGTGTACCACTTCCCCCTTTTCCTACTTTTTCTTGCCATAGGCAGGTTGACTTCTAGACTTGAGGCAGTAGGCTGGGAATTTCATGTCTATCTGTAAAATGTTTTTTCGTTGCTACAGGAATGGGAAGTAACTGTTATAAGAACTCAAGTTGGATAAGGAGATGATACAATGAAGTCGTTTTCCCTTAGAAGCTCTCTTGCAGAACACTTGCTTTTGAGACTTATGTACCTAGTCTCTTCAGTTCCTAGGGATTTCTAGTGGCTTTGTATTTTTAATTGTCTGGAGGGATCTTTTGCCTGAAATGTGTAAGGACGGGAGTGTTTGAATGTGGCATGCTCTGGCTTCAGATTAGACCTTAAGGCTGTTGTAAATGGTGAACTAGCAATTGGTATAGGTTAGTAAACAAGTTATGTATTATCACAAGTAGAATGATGGACTCGCAAATGTCTGTCAGAGTGTGGGATGCCATTTTCAGTATTTTGCTGTTACATTTCAGATGGGCACCTTCATTCATGGGAGAGAATAAAAGTGCATTGTAATTTAGGGGCAGGGAATGGAAGAGTAAAAGACATTTAGCTTCACCATTTTAAAATCTTCTGGGAAATTTGGCACTTGGACATGGAGGTGCTGTGTGGCTCTACTGTGGGGCCATGCATGGTAGCCTTGCTTGGCTGGACTGCCCTAATGAAGTGCAGGTGGCAAAACTTTATTCTCTCCTAAGATCATGCATTTTCTGGTATCAGTCCTTATACTTGGATATGAACTATGAGTCTTGTATGCTGGAGTAATAGCCAGTAGTGAAGCAGAGCTTAGTGAGATTAACACATACTCTCCTCCCTTCCTCTTGAGTCATTCATCTAGAGAAGAATGTAGGATCCAGTGTCAAATTTACGTGTTTAGGTTGTGTACAGATCAGTCCAGCTACTACTCATCAAGTACTTAAGCTCACAAAGTACCTGTAGGTTGATACCATCTCCTGCCAGTCACCTAGCTTCCAATAACCATATTATCTATTAACACTTTGAAGAATAGTAGTCAAGTGTGTTTAAGCACTTACTACTGTTTTGTCAATAGCAGAATAAATATGTATTGAAACAACTTCTTGTAATATAGGCTAATTATTTTTGTGTGTTATCTGTAACGATATGTATCCTCTGTCCCACTTAATGGAAAAGAATCAGATATACAAAACATTTACTTGCTTTCGGAAGGTAGTTGTGGAGAGCATTTAGTTTTTTTATTGTTTGCACCCTACATTATTCTGCATTAACATAGCTGCTAAATTACTGATTTTGTGTGCAAACTCCTAGTAATTATGCTCATGAATTCATAGGTTCTTATGTTTCTCTTATTTGAGACTTTAGATTCAGCTAAACTGTGCTTGAAAAAAGGCTAAATAGCCTTTTTTACTTCATTCTGGTAGATGAAGAAAATGGAAGGAGAAGAATCTTGTAGTAATAAATGATTTTGGTTCCTGTTCATTGTGAAAGTAAAATGTTAGACTTTATGCATAGATCTACTGATAGAACAACAATAGAACTGACGAACAAATATCTCAAATAGTCTTTTGACATTATTAGAACTTGGTTAATAAAATTTTTCTAAATTAATTTTACTGTTCTAAGTGATCTTTTCTATTGCCCACTGCTATCAGTAGTTGTACCTACGTTGCTGAGATAGATGCTTCTTGGCTCTGGGTGGAAATGAGAGCAGCATCCATTGCAATGTTCCATCTGGCACCTTCTCTGGTAAGCCTAGTTAAAGTGATAGATGGCCTTGGTTTATAGTGTGATATTACTGTCATTTAAGCACGGGCTCTGGGACATGTTTTTTTCAGAGTCTGAAGTCCTTGTTAGTGCAGTACTAACAACACCTAATTTTTCACAATGCTGAAACTAAATTTCCTATAGCTAAGCAGACCCTGATATTTCATATCATAGAGCTACTGAAAAAAATTGAGTAACAGTAACACAGGACTAGAAACAGTACAGTGGGAAAAAAAAATTAGTCTCTCGTTTTTATTCATAGCTTTTTTTGAAATGCAGCATGGTTTTCACAAGTGTGGTAATGGAGTAAAATTCAAGCTGATTATTCTCTGTCTTTGGAGCCACAAAAGCTGTAAGATATTGTCTGCATGGAATAATTTTGTATATTCAACATCAGAAATCCACCTAGTTCTGAAAAGTCCTGGTTGCTCATAATTCTCTTGAAATAAGTTTATAACTCAAATGTTCTGTCGGTGCTTTTTCATATAGTGACCTGCCTGTCAGGGGTTTGAGTTGGAATGGATTGTTGCTATTAACTAGGCAGTATGTTTTAATTAAAAATTATGAGTCTGTGATAATGAAAAAGCCAGAAGTAGACTGTAGCCTTAGTTCTACTTACTTTCTAAGTTATCAGGTTGTGGGGAAGAAGTGTCAGAGTAAAAGGTCTTCTATAGATGTGTAAAATTCTTACTTTCTTACCCCACCTCAGCCCTTAACTTATAGGTCACAAACTTGAACAGGTAATCTAGAAGAGTCGTCATGTTTGACAGTCCACTGTTTATGTCGTATATCTTACACTGAACAGGAATTTTAACCTTCTGTGGAAGACTGTAAGACAAGAGAGGAAGGTTAGTCAGCTCTCCTTAGTTAAGAGCTAAAAAGGGTGTTCCAGGCTTTACATCATAGACCAACAGTATGTATTTGGAGGGAGATGCTGGCTAGATATAAACTTAATGACTTAATAGGATACTTATGTTAGTATTTTCAGTCATCCAAAAATTTGACTGTAGGTGGGAAAGCACTAGGAAAATTTTAGAAGGAAAGTTCCAGAGCTATAAGGGACAAGGACCCAATTTTTTTTATTCCTGAGCAAGCTAGGAAACTGGTAGTACAGTCATCAACTCTGGAATCCTTCATAGTTTCTAGCTGTGCTGGCCACGGCACCATGGGGAGCTGATACCAGCAGTGTTTTGGAAAAGGTAGCTAAGATGTGTTAGCAGTTGTATTAGTATGGAGGGTTTAGGGCTTGTTAAATCAGTGTGTTCTGGAAGTGGCAGAAAACAGTTATTTTAATGACAATTCTTTTGCTTCTGTTTGGCTTAAAAACTTTAGGAATCAAAATTTCCAGGAATCATGAAACTCATTTTTATTGCTGTGTATTGAATGCTAATCAGGATCCGATCTCCCGAAGAATAATTCCTTTTGGTAAAGATTCCATTTATCAACTTAGAAACGTAGATTTATTAGATGTTCTTCCTTTTGGGTGGGATGTTTTAAAAACAGATGACAAAACTATTCTTCTGTAATTTATTATCCTCTCTTCTATATTTTGGAACTTTATTTGAACTGGCTTTTTGTCAAGATGAGGCTATGGGTGTGTTCCACATGCATCTTAGACTTACTGCATTATTCCGATGTACTAGCCAGGACCACATTTTAAAACTTTGTATCGTCAACATACAGAGTGTATGGCAGTACTTCACAAAAGCTCACCAGGCAGAGTAAGCTTCTTAGAAATAGATCCAACTACTTGTAAGCAACGGTCTCCGCTCTTGCCAGTGGTTGTGGCTCGAGACTTTCAAGAAAACCTTATTTTAAACTAAATGAAAGGCAGCTGTCAGGTCCAATTAAAATAATTGCAGCTATTTTTAAAAGCTCATCTGTTGAAAGAAGTTGTATTTCCCCATGAGGGCTGTGGGAGTATTTGTGACAGTTTGCATGGTATGGATTTTCTTTCAGAGAATGTGCTTGAGAGGAAGTAATTCGGTTGAGGTCCTGAACATAACTTCTTACTGTTTTTGGTCACGTTTTGTCAACCTGATAATTCCATTAGAGCTCCATTCATAAAAGTAACAGAAAAGGAGCTGTTTTGGTCTCTAGCTTGCTAGCAATGCATACGTTTCAGTTTTGGTTGCCATAGAAGGAGGAGATGATAATCGTTTCTGTCTTTTCTGTGTTTTGGCACCCCACTTTCTCTGTTTGCATTACCTTCAGATTTGACAAGAGACAAAAATGGATGTTAGTAGGATGATGGTTGTGGTGGTAAGCTACACATTGCCGCTTCTTTGTTGTCTTGTCTTTGGTTCTGGTGTAAGTAAATATGTGGATTTGAAACTCTCTTGTTTTTTGTGCAAGGCCCCTTACACTATGATCTTGAAAACACTTCTTAATTCTCTTTCACAGATCCGTGTGGATGGTTTAATAAACTGTTCAACGTCCCGGTGAATCTGTGGTCCCAGTTGAGAAACTGATTCAGGCTCCTATGGTGTAAATTGGCAGTGTTGGAGTGATTTGGGTAGGTGACTGTCCAGATGCATTGAAGGAGATAAAGGGAGAGAAATGATTTGGGCACACTGACTGTTTCCTACACTATAAGGGTGCTAATAATGTCTTGCCTTGCCTCTCATGTAAGAATGACAGACTTTTAACTGCTGAATTTGCGTTGCAGTAGCTTGTAGGGCCAGTGTGAAAGAACTGTGAATTGTGATTGCTTTCTCTCAGGAGGCACTGGGGGTATTCACTAGTGGCACAGTCTGTTGCACTTGGGGCACAGAACGTGGTCCATGTGTTTGTGTTTTACAGTTGATGCGGCTCTGTGAGAGCACTTGTGTAGAGGCAACCTGATTTCCAGTGCTTCTGGTATATTTTTCTGCATTATTTGTTTACCTTGAATGCAACATAGTATATGCAACTTAATAATCGGGTGTGCAAAAAATCAAAGCAGTTTCAAACAAATGTTTCTGCCCTGGATAAGCTAATTTAGGTGCTATTTTCCTATCTAGAGTAAGGATTTGGGCTGGTTTTGTTTTGGAGGGGGGTTGACTTCTTTTTATTTTTTCCAGTTGCATGCATATACTGTTTTGGTTCTGTATACTTGTTACATTGTTAGTAATGTAACAAGGGGATTTTTTAAAAACTTTTTTCCACAAGCAGATACATGTAGCTTCTCAGAAAGGAGACATAGGGGAAAAAGGACAACAACTTGAACGATGTGGCTTTTCTTATTAATGTGTATGCCTAATTGAAGTGCCACAAAAGTTTTTAGTAGATCACAATATATTCTGATCACAGTGTACTGGAGCAGGATAATGTACTGTCCTAGTCCGAATAAGGTCCATTTAGCAAACACATTTTTTTTTTCTGTTCTTACCATCTCTTGCTCTGATTCAAGAATGTAATAAGAATACACCCACAAACCAGCCACAGAAAATGTTTGACTTTTGGAGGGGAAATATTTTAATGGCAAAAATACTTTTTAAAATGCTTAATACTATTGTAGAAATGGTGTGCTTGGAAATGCAGGAGTCTTATCATATTTAAATTAGGAAAAATTACGAAAAGATAGTACAGGTTAGAACTTTTGCTTGAAAATGGGTTTGTGGGGAAAGAGTGTGTTTTAATAAAAAAGGTTAGGAATAAAGGGAAGAATTTTTATCTTGAGGAGCATATTTTTTGAGAGGAAAATCCTAATTATATCTATTAAAAGCACTTGACATATCGTGTGAGGGCTTTGGAATTATTGTTTCTGTAAATCCTTGTTTACAGAGAATTGGATAAAGAGCCTTTTTTTCTGTTAAACTTTTGAGGTTTCTTTCACAGTTCCTGACTAGTGAGTGATGCTGTGAAAAAACTGTCATAAAAGAGAAGCAGTTTTATCATTCAGATAGGCTGAGGCTTCTAACAAGCCATTACTGTTCAGTTTACTGCCAAGCTAACAATAACAAAGTGGAGAGAAGTGTACAGCTTGGATTTAGAGGAGGTTCTTTCCTTTGTTATGCTACTAATATTGTTCAATAACATTGAATATGTATAAGATAATCTGCAAATATTTGAATGTTGCTAATAATTTTATGTTAAATTAGAATATTGTTTTATAACCCAAGTCTCATTATGCATCTGCTTGTTTTCACTTTGAAACTCTTAAGTCTTATTGGAGTAATTCTAATACTAAAGTTAATCTGTAGTTTATTTCTTCTTACTTTGCGTAGTTTGCTCTTAAATACAGTCCTCTTTTCACTCCTAACTGTTGATTCATTAGCAGACTTGATTAGTGAGCCTTTATTGGGGGAAAAAATCTCTACTGGGTAAAAAGAACAGGATTGGAAAGCAAATACTGGCTTTGCAACAGGCTTATGGCTTCACACAGATCTTTAATAGTTGAATTGTAAAGCACAGTGTTATGCAATATTTACTGTGGGCATTACAAGATACCTAGTATGTGTTCCAGATGTTTTGTGATCATCTTGAATACAGGCTTCTTAATGCCAGTTGTGTTCGTGTTCTCCAGCTTCTTGAAGTGTTTTGTGATGATTTCTGGTAAAGTTGTTACAATTTGTCAAGCTGCTGAATTCCCAGTGAGCACACTGCTAAATGCTTAGGTGCAATGTAAAGGTAATGTATAAAAGTGTATTTACAGTACAGACCATAAGTAAGTTTCTACTTGTGTATAGCCAAAGTACAGGAAAGCAACTTAAGACCAAACATCAAAAACTATAATGTCAGAGTGGTGGGGGGTTGGTTGGTTTGTTTTTGTTTGTTTGTTTTTTACTTTCTGTAATTTGTACCCTGCCTGCTGCCTGGTAGGTAAATTTGACAGGACCTGGAAATCTTCACTTATACAGACTATATTTGATCTTCTGACAATGCTTTATGTCTTTGAAGACATGTTTTGAAGCTATAAGTAATTACAGTCAGTTCAGAAAAGTAATTACAGTCAGTTCAGAAAAGCTGTATTTCATTGTCTTACCATCAAGAATTTCACCTGAGTAAAGAAAGCAGTATTGATTAAAGAAGACCCCCTGTATCCCATCGCTTCAGTATTCTTGTGGCTTCTTTATTTCATTATGTTTTGGACATGTCCCAAGATTCTTATATAAGCTGTGGTTTGCGTATTTAATCTATAAGCCTTCCTGACTTGCTGATTCATTTTTCCTTGGAGCAATAAATGCTGCCCCAAATCTGCCCCCTCCTAGTTCTATTTGATGAGTTCTGGCATGAATCACCTGCTAAAACATCTCAGGTGGTTCAGCTATGAGTTAGCTTGAGATGTGTTTTATCTTGGCAGTGCACTTGGGGAACTCCTTGTTCTGTTAGCCTGGTGTTCCCTGTAGTGCAGAAGAGGTAGGGACAAGTAGTCTCAATATGTGAAATAATTCTTGGGCCCATGGGTATTTCAGCATTAACATATTTTACACTACTTTGTTGAATGATTATTTTAATTTAAGGACTCACAAAGAATGGTAGTTACTTTGTCCCTTAAAGTATGTGCATTGCTAACAATCTACACAAGATTAGGTTATCAGAGGGTTGGCTTGAGTGATAAGCTGTCACGTGACCAGAAATGGGTATTCTAAGGAAAACATCCTGTCTCCATCTAGGCAAATTTGTTTAATTGTATGCAAAGCCTAGATGTTGAGAAACTCATGCTTACATTACATGAGCAGTTCTTGAATCTTATTTGTCAATCAGCAACTAGCAAATAAAAACTTCATATACAGTGCCATAAACGTGTGTGGGGATGTCAGAGGATAAGTATGCAGAGACTTGTTCTAATGTATTTAAATAGCATGGTGCATTCTGGCTTCCTCTCCTCTCTCTCCTTTTCCATCTGTGTTGCTCTGTAGAGATGGAATCAAGTGCTAGCTAATGTATGCAAGTAGATTTCCTTCTGACAATTGTCTTTGAATGTCATTGCCTATTTCTTAAGTTAAGATATGTCTGTATGACTTCTGTGCCATTCACAGACCTTGCTGACGGTTTCCTCTGACCCTTTGGTCTGTTGCCTCGCCCTGGGCTCCCGATTTTTTTTGTTTGTTAAAGATGCAGTTGAATCTGTGACAATATGAAAGTATATTTTCCTACTAGTGGGAACAAATGATGGTGAGGCAGAAATGCCTCATAAAATGCTTTACTTTCGGTGTTCTCTTAAGCAGCTGTGGGGAGCTGTAATGGATGTGCTGTAGTTTGCTCTTCTGACAAAATACACTTTTATATGAAGTACAAATTGAAAGTGTTTACAAATTTAATTGCACAGGTTTATATCCTGTACTGCTGCTATGTCTGGAGGATCATGCAACAATGGTGTGGAGAGCTGTACAGATTGACATGCTAAAAGACTCCTCATCAGTATGAGAAATATGGAATTTGGCTGTCACTAAATATGAACAGAAATGGACCAGAGAACTTTGAAGCTACCCAGTCTGCATCAAGTTCAGTCTAAAGAAGCCTTGTACATAGAAAGCAAAAAGAATGAGTTGGGTTTTATTTGTAGAGAAGGAAGTAGCATGGGAAGTGCTGTGTATTTTGAAGTACCCTGTTACCATGAAGTGGTTATACTGCAGCTTTTGTGTCCTTCAAGATTTTTAGCCATCCAAGACAGACAGACTTGGACACAGTGTTTCTAGAGGTCCAGGTGGTCTTCTGACATTTCTCCTGCTGATAAGCCAATAAGGACAAAGGCAGATGATGATAAAAGAGAGCTAGCTAGTTAAGTGGTGCAAAAGGAGCCAGTTTTCCTGTTGTGAAGCAGTAGCTTGGTTTTAGGTAAAGAGAGATGATAGATTTTCCCAAAAAGGAATGACTTGAAGTGACCATCAGTTACAGGGAAGAGGCAAATAGAATAACTATCAAAAAACATGCAGAAAGAAAAAAACACAGCTTTATTCTAATATGAAAACAAGATATTGGAAATACTGCTCACCAAGGACTGAAGAATAATTCTAAGAATCTTTATAAAGAAAGAAGCGTTGGGTACTCAGTATGGAGAAAAAGGAGAAAGGTTCTGGTTGATCTGTGTAATTGCTGGCCCTTGGTAGGATGAGTGATGTGTTTGATGGTTAAACCAGCTGCCTAGAATTTAGAAACGATGAAATGAAGGAAAAGGACTGTGCTGTTTTGATTGTTAGCTTTACTTCTTTTTGACTTTTGAGAACTGAAAAAAAAAATAAGCCACTCTTGTAAGCAGAAATAGCTTGCTATGGACCATCAAACTGCAGTTATGTACAGGATGACTAACTCCTTAAGTGCAAGAAACTTAATATTTATGCGTATGTGGTCTTGTACTACCAACACTAGCATGTTCATTAAAAAAAGATGATGGATGCAATACTCTTAGAAGTCATTATAGAAGGATTTGTAGTCACACCTGTCATTGAACGGCAACAAGTAACAATTGCATATTTAAAACCTCCTTGTTTTTGATAAATTATAAATTGCTATGAATTGATTTTGATTGTACATAATAAATACAAAGTTTAATCACCAGCATTTATTTGTTGCTTTTTATAAAGAGCGCTTCAAAACCATTCAAAATCATCTGTATATAAACTCCTTTTCTACTCAGTTTTAATGGGAAATCAGTTAGAGGATGTTTTAGTAGATGCTTAGAAAACATCAAATCTAAGAAGGGCAAATGACATAGTAGGGAGAAGTGTCCATCCGTTAATTAAATGAAGAGAAAAAAGCTGTATCAATGAATTTTGGGTATGAAGCTGAAGACTTCAGAAAGTGAAGGATAAAGGGAGTCCACCTGAAATATATAGGATGCTAATGTTAGGACCATTAAAGTGAGAATTGAGTTAAAATATACCAATGCTTTGCTTTTTATAAATGTAACAAATATGTTTCATTTGCTTGGCAAAATAGGAGAAGCTGAGAAGAACTTGATGATCAGACTTGATTCCTTGTTAGGCTTGTTCAATAAGCAAATGGTTCACTTTTTAAATTTTTTGTTTTATTTGTCAGAAAATTATTGGATTGTAGTCCTACAACTGATTTTGTTCAGTCTGGTTTTAGGTTAGGTGATTTGTATTTTCCAAAGTATACCGTATGAAATAATTTGTGTTCCACTTCTCTTCCCCTTGAACTAGTTTGCATGAGAACCGAGCACTGCTTATCTTTTGCATGTAACTACTACTGTTTGAGGGTGCAAAGCCTATGTGATCTTCTTGCTAATACCAAACCATGTAGAACTCAAGCAAGAAAATGCTCATGCTCACTTTAGATGCTTATATGGCTGCTGCTGATCCTTCAGTCCTTCCTTACCCTTTGTGTTAAAATGCAGACTTCAAGTAAAAAGTATTCCAGACTTACTCTAAATCTCTATTCCCAGTTACAAATATTGTAATTGATTTTGGAGCTGAAATACCTCCTGTCTAATCCAGAGGAAAAACTTTCTGAAAGCTTGTACCTGTAAAAGTAGGTCTAGAGGAGGGCCATGAAAATGATTGGAAGACTGGAACACCTCTTCTGTGAAGAAAGGCTGAGAGTTGGTGGTGTTCAGCCTGGGGAAGAGAATGCTCTGGGAAGGCCTTATAACACCTTCCAGTACCTGAAGGGAGCCTACCAAAAATCCAGAGAGGGACTTTTTACAAGGGCATGTAATGAAAGGACAAGAGGGAATGGCTTTAAACTGAAAGAGGGAAGGTTTAGATTGCATATTATGAAGAAATTGTTTACTGTGAGGATTGTGAGGCACTGAAAAAGGTTGCCCAGGGAAGCTGTGAATGCTCCATCCCAGACTGGACTGGGCTTTGAGCAA
>NW_020955201.1:52154-64220 GCF_003031625.1 Empidonax traillii
TTTAGGTGAGACACAGTGTGCGCGGAACTGAGCCCACCCTTTAATCCTGAGGTTCATCTGCCGGGGCCAAGCACGCTTGGACGGTGGCAGCGAGGTCCTCAGGACGTAGATGGATTGCCTTATGGGCTAACGAGCTCCATCTGCCCGGGGAGGGGCCCCGACCGGGAATCGAACCCGGGTCTCTGCAGTGACAGTGCAGTGAATTTTCCCCTGGACCACCGGGGGCCTGCCCACAGCAGTGGCACTGGAACTGGATGATCTTTAAGGTTGCTTCCAACCCAAACCATTTCATGATTCTATGAAAGCATGAAGGTAGTTTCTACAGCTGTAGCTGAGCTAACTGGAGCACAAGGGGAAGAAAAACTCACCTTCTTTCAGATATCAAGGAAATTGCTTGACTGCTGCCTGTCAAGGTAGAATTACAGGCTCATTTTTTTTCCCTGAAAAAACAATCAGGTCTCAGTGTATTTTTTTTCCCCTTGAATTTTGTGTTTTATTAAACTTCATTTGTATTTTTGCTTGCAAGTATTTGGGACAGTAAAGAAACAACCCAGACAGATATGTCAGCTTTTAAGTTTTCTTCTTAGAAAGCCTAAATGCTTGTACCAGCATAGCTGCTCTTTTGGGTTTTATGTGTATATTTTTATAGGTGTAACATGCGTGGTGCATTTTCATGTAGAATGGGTAAAATCCATTCTTTTCTTAAGCATTATGGTCACCCTCTGTGTAACCTAAAGGAGTTTTAGTAAGCCAAGTGGAATTGCCTGTCATAATTCAACACAAGTGTAGGATAGACAACAGGTTGTATGTCCTTTAGGACAGGTTAGGGTGACTTAGCAGGATAGAGGAGCATGTGATGTGAGGAGTGGGGATGACAAACACTGGTTAGTGTGATGAGCAGCAGTATATGCACAACAGCAGCCTGGTAATTGTCAGAATTTTATTTTTAAGTGTTGTGAATGTGAGAGAGAAGGAAAAAAATAATACATGGCAAAATCATTTTATGTATTATGTGTGGGGATGTTGTCAGATATTGCTCTGAAGAATCGATCAGGATGTTAAAAGCTCAATGTATTGACTAAGAACAAGTCTTCCTTTTGATTTTGTGAGAAAATAGTTTGAAAAAATAAGTGGAAATAAGCTTATCTCTTTAATAGGAAAGGGGGATAATAGAGCTGCTTCAACCAGTGTTACAGTCAAGCAGCATCCTAGAAATGATTTTTGTAATAAATGGTGCAAATTTGTGGGTGTAAGATTTTGTTTTGAGTGTTTGGGGCAGGGGACAAGTGTGCCTATAGGAACTTAAGGGATAAAGAAACAAGGATCATTGTGGGTCAGTAATGGACAGGGTAATCAAAGCATGTGATAGGACATTTTTGCTTGTGGTTGAGATTATGTTCTGGTTTTTATGCATTGAATTTGAGTAGGCAATCCCAGACATGCTCATGATGTGGAGCATTCCTCTGAGATGGGAACATGTCAGGGACACTGAGAGGCAGAGGAAGGAACTTGGAGTGTAAAAAAAAAAAAATTGGGGTGTGAAAAAACCGTTGTAAAAGAAGAAACAGTACAGTAGTGGAGAGGAATGGACTAACCAACAAGAACTCACAATGGAGTAGATGAAGAAGCAAGAGAGATGACTCTTCAGGGGCTCTCACATTATTGAGGACTTTGGTGTTGCAAGGATCACCTGTAGAGCATACTAGGTCTATGAGAAACCTTGGACTGATAGGAGGTTTTAGCAACCCAACCAAGTTTTTCTTTGCCTGTTTCTATATTTTGATATTTCTGTTTTTCCTTGTTTTCCTTTTTATTGCCATACCTCATAAAGAGTCAAATTTTGACTAATAGTCAAGACTCCTATTTTAAATTTTCCTAATTTTGAAGCCTGTCAACTGTAGTTTTCTTTATATGTGCATTTAAAGCAAACAATAACTGATATAGAGATGTGGTTTCTGTAGGGAGTGATTACCCAGGCATTTTTACATGTAGCAAGACCTAAGTTTAAGACTCATTAGTCTTAAACCTAGTGAGTGGGTGTTAGATAAATTGGTTAAGCTCTGTCTCAGTGTTTGCTAATTCGGGTTTGGAAACTGGCCTGCCGATCTAATCAAAGCTGTTGAGAACATTTCTTTCTTTTTAAATGAGTTGCTAATAACACTACTGCTATCTGACTGCTAGCGCTCATTCTGGTCTCTATTTTTATATGTCATGGTGTTAGCACTTATTCCGAGCTCAGTCTCCTACTGAGGTAAACATTGGACAACTGTGAACTTGAAAGGTATTTTTTAGGTTTGTATAGTTCTGTGGGAAAGCCGGACTGTGTGTGTTTCAGAAAGCGCATGCGTTAAAACTGTGTTGGATTATTTTATCCATCGTTTTAAATCTGCCTTAGTTCTGATCCCTTAATGGTATTAAAATGAAAGCTGGTATCTAGAATGGATTTAGTTCATTCATCTCACTACTGATCTTTACAACTGAGATTTTTTCCATACTAGAAAAAATTTCTAGTGTTTTTTTTCAGCAGTTAACAAAGATAACTGGCTTGTTAATAGTAAACCTACTGGAAAAGGCTGGTTTTTATTTTCTTTTTTAGTTAGTGTCTTTGTGCTAGACAGAATATTGCACAGAGTGTCATCTAACACAATTTTTTTCTCTAAGAAATTAGAATCCAGTAATCTGCAGGTACACAAGTGACTCACTTTATTACTAGGAAAACTTTAAATACATACTTAATTGTTTTGTCCAGATCTTGTATTAGCTTGTTGGAAAATATATGAAAGATCCAGAAAAATTGATTTTTAGATTAGATCAAACAGATGTCAGGTTATTTTCAGAACAGTCTAATTGCATTTGTCTTTACTCCGGAGTGAGAATGGAACTGTATCCAGAAACCCCTGTAAACCTCTGCTATTTGGCTTTCAAATCTAATAATGCAATTCATTTATTACTGGAAGACACTTTGAACTGTAGTGGGCAACTACAATAAAAAGGATTGCTGAAAGATGCATGGATATATCTTCAAAATGCGTTTTAGGGCATGCAGTTTTGTAGTGCTTCTTTCAGTATGTGAAGGGCACATTCCTCCAGGCAATATATCTTTCCAAGATGACCCTTCAAAGACTGAGAAATGGGGAATGAGGACAAACCTTCTGGTGATTTGCAGACTACACACAAACTGCCGTTTCTGTGTATTATGCTGTGTTGATTTAGATTAAGTTTAGGAAAAAGCCTTTAAGAATTGAGGTAAAACAACCCTCATTGTAACCTCATTGTCAGAGGGAACATCACAAACTTGTATCCTGTTCTTTTCCAGACACTGCCATCGATGCAGAGTTTTAAATAACAATTGTAGTTTTGTTTATTTCAGATTCAGAAGCTGTCTCTGCATTGGTTACTTCAAGTTCAGTCAGCAGAGGTTTGTTTTTTTTTAGACAGGAAAAACGAAAACTATTTTCCATGCAGTTGAATTTAGCATATTAATTTCCTAAAATTTTCCTGTGAGCTGGGGATTAATTACCTTGCAGCTCTGCAATTTCAAATGATAGAAATTCTTTACTACCTTAATAAACTGTTTGTGTTTTAGTTCAGGTGGCTTGTGGTCCTGGGTTATTTTGTGTATTAGAGGAGGATTGTTATGCTGTGACCTAGTAAAAGTCCAGGAGGAATTTATAGCTCCTCTTCATCCACGAAACAAATCACTTCTAGGACAGTATTTGTAGAATATAAATTAGCTTGCAACATGAAGTTTTAGTGGCTTTAAAGTATATGGTAAAAAGAGACAATTGTGTTCCATCATTGATTCTCAGGCAGGTAGTGAGGAGACCTGACAGCAAGCCAGGGCTTAGCGTTTAGAAATTGACTCAAACCATGAGGTTAGGCAGCAGCGTTAGTCTTTTCAAGAGTAATGTGATAATGTCACAGAGTAACAGATCATACCTCGGTGACAGATGGTGCATGCCTGTGTAAAGTGTAGTAGGGTAAAAATACTTTTTGGTTAGGATGTTTTATATGTTTAGTCACAGCCAGTAGCTATTGCAGTTAGTTACAAATTTAATATAAATTCGAACAGGAAGCATCAGCTTCCAGTCAGACACCTGTCCAGTTGTCCACAACTTACAAAAAAAGTTTTAATATCAGACATTTGCCTTGGAAATAAAGCCCTTCTTCAGATCAGTATGTTTTTAAAAATTCATATCTCTGATTCTACATTGTTCTGACTCTGCCGTCTCATTCCTGTTTTGAACATAGAAGTGTATTATTTCTCGTCTTCCTTTGTTATTGTTTACAGAGAACACTGACATTCAAGAATTGCTTTTCATAATGTGTGTGTAGGGTGAGTTAATGATACACTGTCGTGACAGTGAGTTGGTGTGCACAATAATTGACAGTTGAAGCTATAAGAAGTATCTGCTAGTTCTTTTTTTATTTAAACCCACTCAGACAAGTATTAACACCCAAGTATTTTTGTAGCACTTTGTATGTTCAGATCACAGCTGAGGTTAATTTCCTTCGTGGCTATGAATATTTACCAATTTTGAAAGCACATTCTCAGATTGCTAATTGTATTTGTAATCAAACTGGTCAGCAATGTCTCCTAATTCAATTTTGTAAGGCAGTGAGAAACCAAATAAATGCAGAAGGAAGTAAATGGTTCATAATAGCAATTATTAATTGGAAAGTTATGCTTCTACACATGTGTGTGGGGGGAAATGATGTCTAAAAATAGATTTAAGTGTTGCTTGACTAGCACTGCTCACCTCTGCCCTGGAAGGAAAGAGAACTCAGGAATTTACATACCCTAACAATGACTTGACTGGTAATGTGAGATCTGTTATTAAATATACAATTACAGCAACTGTTAGCTGTTAATTTCATCTCTTTTTGAAACAATTTAAATTTGAAATATCACGCTATAAAATTGTATTTCTGAAATATGTGAAATGTAGAAGATTCATTCAGTTCCTATGGATATAGGAATAGTATCTGTTTTGTAATGTATTTCAGGCAAGTACTAGGTGGTTATGGGTTCTAACATTTTAATGTTTAATTCATAATTGATAAATTCAAATATAAAACCTCAGCTGATTTAGAGCTCAAACTGTGTTGAAGAATCGCCTGGACAAGCCATTAGCAATAAAAGACCACAGGCACAAGATGAATTCATACATTTAGGGCCACAAACATTGACAGAATTGGTAAAACTTGTCGGCTGAATTCTGTCACAACCTTCTGTATTTTGATAGTCTGAAACAGGTCCGGGGTCTGATTTTGTGCTGTGGCACACAAAGCTGTGGCATAACTGGCAAAGTATCTGCCTGATCCATCAGGTGTATTGAGAGTATGTCTGCCTGCCTAGGTTTTAAATGGAGAGAAATATGCCACCTTTATTAGTCTTCTTGGTGTGTAAGCAGTGGATTGTTCAGCTGGGGTGTTGGATGCCTATACTTAAATGTTGTCCGAGAGGACTTGAACCTTAGATCACTTGTGGTTAAAGACAGGAATGCACAGTCTATGACAATCTTTGGGTCATTCAAATGAATTACTCATCCTGGGATTTATTGAAGTTTGCTGTTGGAGAATTTAGTAGACAGTTAAATATTGTGCCCAAAATTTTTGCCAAAGGTTCTTATTCTGTGTGCTTTCTCTCGTGCTTAGTAGTCATACCAATTTGAGTTTCCTTTTCTGAGTTTTTGAATTTTCTTCCCTTTTCCTCATATTAAGTACTTAATGTATTGTGTATTAGTGAGTCATCATCTATTTAGTGCAGCGTTTAGACAAGCACTCCTTGCACAAAGAAGTGTGGGTGTTGGCTGCCACCAGTATTTTATATATGCCCATGGTTGTTGTATTTCTGAAGAACTGCACAAAAATAAAGGATTTCAATATCTGATAAAGGGTGTAGGCTTGATGAAGTAGAGGAGGTGAAAGAGTTTATCTGATGAATGGCAGTAGGCAGAAAGAAATAAGGGTCATGATAATAGGTGGTTAAACTTGTGTTATGCTATTTAATTTAGATAAAACATGGCCTTTCTAGAAACAGTCATGTACATTCTGGTGTTTAGTGTATGACTCAGTGTCATGTTTTTAGTTATCAATCTTACTACTGATTCTGTTGGTATATTCTATCTCTTAAATATTCTTAGTCCCTTTGCCATTTGTTTTCTGAATTTTCACACTCCTCTGCTTTCTCATCATCAGTCTCTCTTGTGCTGCTGTGAAAGAAGGCTGAGGTCTGAGCACATTTGCTACAGCTAACAACAGTAGGACTAAAACAGTTCTGACCTTTTGGTGTAGTCACTGTCTGGGATCCATGTGATGAAGGAAAACTAGAAAACTGAGGGGGGAAAGGATGAAGAGGGTCACATGGAAACAAAGGGTGAATCCACCAGATCTAAATAGTTCTCTCTTGGATTTGTAGTCACTCTTGTTATCCTGAGTTCTCATGTCACATTGTTTGTGGTGCTAATTGACCTCCTCATGTGACAAAGGTATGGTCAGTTCTCCCAAAAGTTGCTGTCAGTTCTGTAGCAGCAGTGGAAATCTTTGGAATGGCTGAAGCTTGAGTGAAAGTTGTCATAACTTACAAAGGATGATTTTTTTTTTTTTTTACTTTTTAATTCGTAGATTGAATTGAGTTGGATTCTCTGTGTTACCACTAACAACGGAGTTCCCTCAGAATTAACTAGACCTCAGTGTGTACCGTGGCGCGGCTACTCAGTTTTAGTTAGTGAGTTGGCACAAGTGTCACTTGGAGAAACAGCTTGGCAAAGAGTTGTCATAGTGCAAAGGGTACATGCTGTTCTGAAATGTTTTGATTTGGTGGTCCCTAAAAATGGTCTATGAGGCCAAGATAAGTGGTCTAGCAAGCCATGTCATCTTGACTGAAGACCCTGGATAGTCTGCTGTTATGCTTGTTTTGTTTCTTGTCTTTTATTACGTTCAGGTGTGGCCGTATTGTGTACTTCAAAGACAAGAATCGAGTGGTTTTGAAAAGAAATCATTAAACTTGCTTATTTTTGTGTTGTAAAAAGCGTTTATTAAATGCACACAACATTTAAGGATGCCAGGAATGTTAATATTTTAAAACCTTCCTAAAATTCTTGATTTATAGCTTTAAACTGGGAGTGGAAAATCAGTGTTGTGACTCTGTTTTTATTCCTTGCTTGGTTACTTGAGGTAATGCAATGGCATCAGAGTAACAGAGACAGTAAATATCAGTAAAGCCGTAAGCAGAATGATGAGCAACAGCATACAGCAATAATTTAATCCCCTTCACATCTACCATTCTGGAAAGCAACCCTGCTTTATAGAATTTAATAAATTGCAAGTCTGTGAACTCTGAATCTACTTTGGTGAATATATGTTATTTTTTGTAAAGTAGAATATATTGATAAAAGCCATCTTGATTCTGTAAAGAGATTTTTCTGAAAATTTTAATGTGAGATGGAGTATTGTATATTATGAATTAATGAATTATTGAATCAATGTGTCTTTATTCTGTTGCCTTTTTTAACTTGGAAAATGAGTACCTAAAAGTAATTACGTGGACTAGACAATTTTGTTAGAGTTGAGGCACATAAAGATGTATCTCCATGGTTCACAAAAAACACTGAGTCTCACCTTTCTCCCCTAGAAATGTTTCTGAATAAGCCAACTGATCTACTTCCTCTGACAAGCTTTGACCTTAATTGGAAAGTAGAGTTTTGCTTTGTTTCATTTAGTGTTGAAGTTTGCTCTAATGTGGTAGTGGTGGGTTGGACCAAATGACCTGGAGAGGCCCCAACAACCTCCATCATTCTACAGTTCTGAATACTTGGCGAAATGAATTAAAATAGTACTGTATCTTACTGGTTTTGTGGAGAATATGGGGTTTAAAAATCACGATGGGATTCTTATCTGCAACACCTAGGCCTTCTGATGGTATTGTAGATATAATTATTTATTCTTAGTAGCAAAATGGTATTTTGTTCTTATAGAATAACTTTTCAGAGCATATATGCTGAGGCTTATGCTTTGGTAAACAGACATTCTAATTCATAAATGATTCCTTGCAGTTTGAGTTCTGAAACTTGTCCAGTCTGGTGCATGTGCGTTTTAGCAGTTTTTCATTGGGGAGATCAAATGCAGACATATGATCATTTCTGCACTAGTTTCACTACTCTAAAATGGAGTTTTGAATCTCATGAAGTTTTTCTAAGTCTAGGTATGTCTATTTTGTTGCAAAATCACAATTTGCTCTCAGAATGCTTAGACAGTAAGAGTTTTTGAAGCTATATCCATACAGGTGAGGTAAATAATTTGAAAAAAAACTGAGGTCACAGGTGCAGTCTTCTTTATGCCTTGGAGACCAGACTCTTCTTTGACCAGCTTCCACAAAGGAAAGTAATCAACCATAAAATCCACCAGGTCTCTTTTATCTGTACATGTGCAAGTATGAATGTGTTTTCTTAATTGTTTTGTACAGAAGTGTTGTTTTGATATTGTGAATAGTAAACAAAGTTTCATTTTGTCACACTCTAGGCATTCCATTCAGTGTTAAGATACTTAAAAATATCTGTAGTAGAACTGTAGATATTTTGGCAGAACAGTGTAACTCTTAAAATATAATTAATAGAGGAAGTTAGCTAGTCCAGGAACCTATCAAAGAGCCTTTTCCATTCCATCTGTTAGTAAGCATACCTGTATCCCTTGGCAGAACACTTCTCAACTGCGTGTCTTCTGTGGTATACCAGCAGGTTATTTTGGGGCATGCTGGAAGCAAATGTGGATCTTGGTGTGCTTGCTTAGACTGCACCAGCAGCTGTCCTGCTCCTGCATTAAAGGATTTTGGTGGTCAGCAGCTGTGACAGCATTTGTCCTAGGAGTTAATAAATCCTCAAGTATGTCAGTTTCATGCCACTTAAAATAATGCTTCATTATTAACATCTTCGATTTGTCTACCTAAGGTTAGTAAAGAAATAGTGATGCTCCTGAAACTTGTCAGATTTTTTGTCAATGAGACATTGTTTCTTTGCTTCACTCTAAATGTCTGGCTTTGGTCAGAAACAGTGAGACCTGATGACAGGATGTGCTTCCAGGAAAAGCAAGATTCATTTTTTCTTGAGAATTCTTTTTGACTCCTTGGTCCTCCCTTCTCACTCCTCCCTGTTCCACAGTCTGGCAATCCGAGATTAACTAAATTGTCTGTGGTCTTCAGACCTTTCTACTTTTTTCAAAATATCTGTTTATTTTCAAAAGGTATGCTGTCTAGAGATAGATATTTTCCCAGCTGTGTTTATCTTTTGTTTCTTCAGTCAAAATCATATGTTATTTTGTTTGCTCAAATCTAGCTCACTGTAAGCCATGCATTTCTTACCAATGTAGCAGGTTGTGACGGAATCAGAATCTTGCCAGTAACCACTGACAGTAAAATTTATTTCTTATCATTGTGTATGAGATGATTATGCACATCTGTGTATACACCCCCGATCCTTAATAAAAAATTCTGATTATGGGTATCCTTGTGCAGGCAAATCCTGCTTCAGTGAGAACAGTGATACTGATTGTGCACACAGTTGCACTTCCTCCATTGGCTTCGGAACCCCTCCTCTTCCTGATCACAGTTCCAAAAGGAAAAAATATAACTGATATCCGTGCCCTAAAATTATTCTTGGTTTACAAGACAGATTTTAGTGGTGCAGTATGGGATCTATTTCTGCTTAATGTGGGTCTCAGATGGATAATCTCGATTGATCTTTTTAGCTAAACATAATTTCCTACTAATTAAGAATGGATGTTAAAGGACAAGCACAGATAATCTGGATTCTGCAATACTCTTCTGGAATTACTTAAAGAAATAATTTGCAGTTTTTACTGTTTTCAGTATTCAGAATGGAGGATGGTTTTCATGGGCTGAAGGCTGCCTGAAATGTCTCTGAAACAAGGAATGTTTAAGATACTTATTTGCAGCCCTTCCTGAAATGAAGAGCTTGTTGTGGTTTACCTGCCCTTCTTTTTTTTTTTTCATCTTGTTTTTTTCCTTAAACAGCTGGGAGAAAGTAAAAACTGCATGGGTGTTACTCACTGTCATTCAGTGTGCTGAAGTATAACCCTGCTTCCTGATCTGTTGTGTTAAACTTTGCCACTAATGTTCTGTGTACATCAGTATGCATTCAGAGTCCTTCAAAACCAATGGAAAGAATGATGAGGAGGTGAAATGTAATCCCATTGTGGAAGTCCACCAAATTTGTCAAGAATGATTTGTACTTGGTGAGGCCATGTTGGCTGTCACAAATCATTTCCTTACTTTCTGTGTGTCTTAGCATTGCTTCTTGAAGGATCTGCTGCATGATCTTGCTGGGCATTGAGGTGCGAGTGGTTGACCTGTAGTTCCTGGGTCTTCATTTCCCTTTCTAGAAATGGTGGTTGTAACCCCTTTTCTAATCACTGGGAACTTCCACAACTTCTCAAGTTTAGTGGCTTTGCTGTTTCCTTTGCCACTTCCCTCAGGACCTCATCAGGTCCAATGAACTTGGGCACCTTCAGGTTCCTTGGATGGTCTCTAACCTGATTTTTGCATAGAGCAGGTAGTTCTTCATTGTCTCAGTGTCCCAGGTAACCGGGTCTCCCATTTCCTCTGGAGAGGGCCCACGTTTTCCCTAGTCTTCCTTTTATCACCCACATACCTATAGAAATCATAGAAGTTTTGAAGGACTTGGGCTAGAACGGACCTTAAAGATCATCAGGTTCCAACCCCATTCCATGGATGGGGATGCCAGGAGCTAGTTCAGGTGGTTTCAGAGCCTCATCCAACCAGACCTTGAGCACTTCAAGGGATGGGGTATCCACAGGTTCTCTGGGCAATCTGTTCCATTGCCTCATCACCTTCATAGTAAAGAATTTCTTCTTGTTCTGGATGCAGTACTATTAGTGGGGTGGCACAAGGGCAGAGAAGAAGGGCAGAATCACCTCTATTGACCTGCTGGCCATGATTCTTCAAATACAGCTCAGGATGCATTTGGCTTGTTGGGCTGTAAGTGCACACTCTTGGCTCACGTCCAGCTTTTATCACAAGAACCCCCAAGTCTTTTTCGATAGGGCTACTCTCACTGAATTCTTCTCTCAGTCTTTATTCATGTGTGGGATTACACTAAGTGCAGCACCTTGCACTTGGCCTTTTTGAGCTTCATGAAGTTCACATGGACCCACTTCTCAAGTTTGTCTAGCTCCATATTGGTGGCAAAGAAGCCACCTTATAGAAGCTTTTCTTGTTGCCCTTGATGCCCCTGGCCAGATTTAATTTTATTGGCGCTTTAGCTTTCCTAACGTGATCCTTGTCTTCTTGGACAATCTCTGCTTCTCCCAGGCTACCTGTCCTTCCTTCCACCCTCCACAGGCTAAAGCCAGTGGTAAGTTGAAACTGAAATACGTAGCTGGAACAAGAAACACTTGTTCACTTAAATGTGAGCAACCCTCAGGGTACAGTGGTTGGAATGGCTGTGCTGGGGCAGACCAGCAGTCCATCTGGTAAGCATTTTCTAGCAGCAGTTAGGTTATACTTAAAAAAATAGTAAAAACAGGAGGAACACGTGACAGTTCCCCCAAATACTCTCCCCATCCTTTAAGCTGAATGCTAGGGCTTTTCTATTGTGCCCTTTTGGTTGGAGAAACCTGCAAGATACTGAGACTCAGTCTGATGTGGTTGATAATGTGCTAGAGCACAGTTCAATAGGATTTCATTAGGTATTGTTACCTTGAGGGTAACTTATCTCTTGTCATCTAAAGTACCTGTTACCGCTTCTGCAAAAAAAAAAAAGGAAGGTGGTGATCTGAACTAGTTGAGGTCCCTCCCACCCATAAGGGGGAGGGAGCACCCAAGATTTGTAGACGCTTGCAGACGAAAGAAATGACTAAAGTCAGAAGGTCCACGAAAGCTTATAAAGTTTTATTAGTAAATTACACAGAGTGTGGAAGAGAGGAGGAGAGATCATCAGTCCTGGTTCCAGCATTGATCCAACTGATGGAGTGTCCAGGGTCCTGGGAGCACCCATGCACCTGGGCTTGGTGGTGGTACCTTTTTATAGA
>NW_020955201.1:64737-69768 GCF_003031625.1 Empidonax traillii
CTAGGCTAATTAGTTATCATGCACAGTGTGTTCTTCTAGACCTTTCTGAAAATGTGTCAGAGGGCTTTGGGGGTCTTCGGTGGTGTTGATTTCCCCCCCCCCCCGCCCTTACAGACCATGCCCAGTTCTCTACCTCATTTCTGTGCCTGTGCTGTATGGTTTTGTGCTTACCTCCAGGAACTAGAACAAGGAGATTTGTCCCAGAAAAGCACTGTCCTACCTCCAAATGACCCTCTTCTCCAGCCACATCTTGTTCTTCCTTACAGCGTGTTACTGCCCCCAGTCCTTGGCTGTTCTTACCAACAGTCCTTAGTTGGCTCCACGGCTATCCTGCTATTGGTGTTTGAGACAAACACATTAGCCCCCTATCTGCTAGACTTCTGCAGTTCTGATGCAAGGTTGCTTTGGACTCTTCTGAATATTCTGGTCTATTTTTTTAGAGAGTTTGTTGTGCTTTCCAGCAAACTGCTTGGTGATGGGAATATGTGTAAGCCTGTAAGGTTCCTGCCATTGGAGACTGATCATTGCTTGTAGTTGTAGTTACAGCACATTCTTAGTTGTCCTCTTCTGATGAGGCTCGAGGTTATGATTCAATATCACAGTTTCAAGTGACATTAAGGTCTGATTTTGTAACTGATGTCTTTTGTTGAGTATGGTGGTGTGTATTCTTCCCCCTGTGCACAAACTTGCTGTATTACTGCCTCTGCATGTGTGAGATGGGATGAGTTCCTCCTGCTTGGTTTGGAAGTTTGCAAACAGTTCAAATGGTGATAATTCCCTGCCACTGAATTTTATCCTTCTGGGCATTTCAACAGAGATGGCCTAACAGGTGTCAGGAAATGATGCAGGACTAATCCCTTTTTGTTCATTGTGGTTTATTTTTTTTTTTTCTTCTGATTACTATGTTTCTAGCTACTTCTTTGATATTTTTTCTATTCTGAAGCCTTGCCTGCAAAATGTTGACCTTAGGTCTTTTTCTGCCAGAGGCACAATCGTCTGACTGTCTCCTCTGTCAGATACAGCTCTGCACTGTTGTATTCTCTGGATTAATTCTGCTTATCCTAGCAGAGCTATTGCAGACTTGCACTTCTTCTTGGGAGTTTGTGTATGGTGCCTCTGAAATAGCTTTTGTAAGGGTTAAATACTGTTGCAAGTAGGAGCAAAGTGCTATGGGAAAGGAAAGAAGCCATGACAGTTTGACAGACTCTCCTAAGAACCCAAGTTTCAGAATCTGGTTTGATCCTTGCAGTTTTTCTTGACCTTTTTAATTGTCTTGAGTGCTGCTGTTCTTTGTTTCTGAGGCTGGCTAAACTAATAGAGAAATTTTTTTTTCAGTAGGGAACTTAAAAGGCTGGAGGCTTTAATATTACTTTTACCTATATTACTTTTTCACCTTGCTATTTACGCATCCTGGATGCCCTTCTATTGAGAATAAATGAATAGATTTATGCAGTGTAGTGCATTAGAGTCCATTTGTATGAATGCAGAAGCTGACACCAGTGACTCCCAAATGAGAAATAGGACATGTAATATGTGAAAGTTGGTTATAGCGCAATCCTACTGTGGCAGTCCTGGCTTCTATGGGAGTTCATTGTCCTGTGGTCACACCATTGCTTGCTTATTACCTCAAAACAAGTAACTTTCATTTCTCCTGGAATATCTTGATTTTAAATTTATTAGTATTATTTTGGAGACACATTTATGATGACTTTATTGTGGTGGCCTGATTCTGCTCTTATTGGAAAGACATGAAATACAGTTCCATTTAGAGGTAAACCCTTTGAATGAAGCTACTGCCTGTGATCCCCACAGTTAAAATTATTTTCTGTGTACTGCAAATTTGAAAGATCGTACTCTGTGTGACTTAGCTTCTTAGCTGTTCTACATGACTTTGTGCTCAGTTAGATGATCTCTCTGACCACAGTGACATTTAATCCCTCTGAAGGTATTGTTCTGCTGCTGTCTTTGTTGGAGGCGAAATTTATCCTTTCCATAGGTCCAGCCCCTAATTTTGGGTGTGTTCAGTCAAATGCAGTAGATGTTTCTGTTTGTTTGTAGTTGTCCTACTTCAGTGAAGCTAGTGTCAGAGATCTGTTATGCCTTATGTGTTGCAACTTTCTAAAAAATTCCTGAAGTTAATAATACAAAAATATGCTCTTTTTGTGTTTGGTTAATTTTTGATGTATTTTTTTTTAGTTTTCTTCAGAATTGTGTACAAGAGAAATCTGTGTGATATTTAATATTTTAATACAGTAATTATACAAGGAGTGAAAATGAAACAACTTTATAGACAGAGTGCTTTAAAATAACAGTAGGATGAAAAACAATGTTTTGTACAAAAAAGAATTATCTCCTTCAAAAGTATATATGCAGTTTTACTGTCTTGGAACGTCTTTCAAATACTCTGAAATATTCCAGGTTTTTGTTCACTCACATGTACAGCTTTTCTTTATAACAAAAACAAAACTGTGAAAGCAAAATACATATCCAATACAATATAACATCACTTTGTTCTTATCTGGTAGTGATAGGGTTGAGTAAAATTGTTTTACCTTTCTCTTAAACAGAATGTTGACTTTGAAAGCTCAGGGAAGAAGCAGCAGCAGGGAGAAAACAGTAATACAGTGGTAAGTACATTATTTTTATTTTCTCTGGACCAACTGCACAATATATTAAGATAGAAATCCTCTTATTTATTCCTATTTTGTTATAAGCACATTCAGAACACTTGAATTTTGTTCTGCATCCTCTCTCATGTTATTTCAAAGGCAATTTTTTTTAGTTCTGAATATCTGTTGAAGACCCAAATGAATTATATTAGAAAAGGAAAATAATTCTGTTTTAAATCTCAGTGGGCATCATTAAGTGTTTTGGCTTGAGAATTTTTTTTTTTTTAGTTCTTAGAAAAAATAAGCATTTTTTTAGAAAACTTGGATGAAAGATGCTTGAAAAAAATGCTTAAAATGCCTGTTGGGCTTCTTATTTTCCTTTCTGTTTTGCTGATCTAAAGCCCAGGCGTACATCATATCATATCATTTCTCTCTTACTGGTGGGTTAACATTTTTTTAGCTAGAGAGCATATGTAAGAACATGAAAAGTATTAACAGTTATACAAAACAAAGTTCAGTTTGCTGTTCAAAGCTCTATGAAAAAGTAACACATGTTCAGAGTCAGCTTTTTTCTTTATTAAATTATGCTAGTGCAGATGGCACTAAGTTGCTTTTGCCTTATATTGTAAGGATTTGTAGAGGCAAGTATTTTTGTGAATAAAAAGAATTCCTAATAGAATATTTTTTCTTTAGAATTTTTCTATGAATTCCTGTGGAGGAATCATTGTTGCCTAGTACTTCTCCTGCCCCAGAAAAAAAAACCCAACATGAGAGCAGCTTCCATCTGCTCTGATTTTATTAATAGTGCTGCTCAGATTGTGGAAATGCTAATAAATATTGACTCTTCAATGACTGTAATTTTGAGACTATAAAATATCAGTTTAAAGGATACAAAATCTTGTGCATATTTTATTTAGTATTGCTACAAACAGTGTATGCTTCAGTAGATAGAATCATGTAGCACATGCTTGTGTTTTCCAGCCTTTTGTGTAACCTACACGCTGCAGGCTTTGTGTGCTTTGGCATTCTCCACTGAGCTAATAATCCATGCTGTTGCTGCATTGCCTCAGCTGTGGTTACTGCTCCGTAAGGTTTGTTGCTTCCTATGGGCAAATGACTAGCAGTGCCTCTTCCCTTCACTTCCCCTACGCTGGGTCATCTCTTTTGACTATGTTGGTATAACTGGAGGAGTTAAGACATTGTCTCGTCCTTTCTGCTTCAATAGATGTGAACAGTGTGATACGCAGTATTTACTCATACGGCAGATACAGATGTAATCCCTCAAATAACTAAACCTGAAACATAAGCGGTTTAATATGGTTTTATAACTCTTTCAGAAGCTTACCGTCTCTTAGTCTGGTTGCTCTGTGTATTTAGTTTTCATTGTTTTCTTGGTGTAGAAATGACGAACACTGAGGTGGATGGGGAGGGTGAACCCCAGAGCAAGAGGCTTTTCCTTTTACCCCTTGCTCTGAGGGGGAGAGTGCCCTCCCCCTGGTCCCGCCACCCCGCGGCACCTCATGGCCCCCCAGAGGGATCACCGGGCCGTCAATCAGGCAGGAGGGAATGCAGGCAGAGAGAGATTTATTGATCTGGCAACAGCTTAAATAGCTTTCAGAGGGATCACAGTGTGACCATTGGGAATTCAGGAGGTGTTACAAACCAACCGATTACAAGAAAGGGTTAACAGCCAATAGGTGAGTTTCCAGGTATCTCTTAGACATTCCAAAGGGGCAGTGTGGGATTTTGGGAACGAGAAGGGTTACACAAAGACTTACAATCACCATCTTGGAAGCATGGTCAATTTAACAGCATTATAAACTCTGCATTCTTTTATATCCTAAAAGCATATTGCAACATAGAAAGTCAGGAACTTGTCCCATTTGTTTCCATGGATCTTTTTTCACAGTAACAATAACAGAAAATGGATTTATTTAATGTAGAAATTAGTGGATTCTGAAAGCAAAGCAGTTCTGAAGTAGCTTGGTTACAGCTAACTGTACCAAATAGCTGTGATTACTAGCTGTATAGTAGCTGTGATTTTTTTTTCTACTGCATATTTTTAAAAAAAAGGGATATGGTGGCTAGCAGGAATGGAGTGCACTTCAGTATCCCATTGGGATAAATATTTCATGTTCCTGGCTATATATTAACTTAAAAATGAGAAACATTACATCTGAACCTTGTTAGTTCCATAATGTAAAGGAATTCTTTAGCCATTTGAAAACATCAGTGTTGAAATACTGAAATATCAATGTCACAGCTTTTAAAAACGCTTGATTTTTTTATTTTTTGTATGTTCCATGAAGTTTTGTGGGACTCCTCCAGTTTCCTTCAAACTTCAGTTTGCCGTAGTAATAATCCTTAGATTTATATGTTTTTTTTTTTTTTTTTTTTTTTTTTTTTTTTTTTTTTTTTTTTT
>NW_020955201.1:70249-74230 GCF_003031625.1 Empidonax traillii
TTTTTTTTTTTTTTTTTTTTTTTTTTTTTTTTTTTTTTTTTTTTTTTTTTGTGTGGAGAAGTGAATGAGACTCAAGCACAGTGGTTTTAAAAATCAATTTATTCCTCTTAAGGTTTTCTTAGTAACACAGCAAATATGCACACAAAGAATACGCAATCAAATCAAACATCAAAAATGAAGCTCAGATCTAGTGCTAATCACATCATTGTTAATGGTATCCAATTAGAAACCATTCTTCAGAGGAAATGTTATAGTGGCACTTACTTGGATAGATTGGCTGTCCAGATGGAAGTTAGTTTCTAGAACTGTCTCAGGAAAAGAGCAAATGAAAATGTGTGAGAATATACTTGCAACTATCTGGGCTGCAATTGGGTTGTGACAGTGTGTGTGTATTACTGTGTAGTACTGTGTAGTGTTAATATGAAAAGTCAGTGTAAATATTTTTAAAAAGTTAAAATTGCTTGGATATCTGAATATTTTAAAATTTAGTTTTTACTGTAAACTTACTCTGTAATTTTTCTCAGCTTTTTTTCATTTTTGCTGAGGATGTTTCTATAATATGTCTTGCCTTGAAGCACTGCCATTTTTCTCTCTAGGAAGTATCAGGGTGGTTGAATTACAGATCTGTACTCTCATATTGCCTTATTGATGTGTTGGTCTAGGCTTGTAAGGATATTGAATAATTGCTGCATTTCAGTTAAAGACTGCCCTTGAAATAGAATGTCGTGTCAGTTTCATTATGTAGGCCTGAGGATTTTTTCCCCCCTCTTTCCAGTTTAAGCATAATAGTTTTGTTCTGTTTCAGCAGTCATTCTGGTTTTATCATTATTAAGCTTTTGCCATGATGAGGCCAAGTACTGACTGCTTTGTTGTATTGTTGCTTTGTTACAATTGGAGAAATTAAACAGAAATTATTAAAGAGTTCTTTTGATATATGTAGATCAAAATTATACTCTTATACAAAATTAACTCATTATATTTGTTTTAGCATAGTCAGTTTAGATAATTTTTTCAGCTGAAAAATAACTGTTACAACAAATATTTGGTTTTAGATCCTCTAGTTGCAATAAAGCCAGAGAATGCTCTTGTTGAAGCAAGATAATGTTATCAATACAGGTTACACCATTGCAGCTAAGTAAAGAGGTTTTGTAAAATAGTTTGATAAAATAAAATCGTATTCTAATTGTGTAAAGGGTTTCTGAGTATTTTAAAGAAAACAAGATAGAAATAAATAAAGAAATAAGAAATAAATCTGTTTAGAATTTACTTTTAGAATACAAGAAAGAGATGATTTAAGCAAATATTTCCAGAATTGAGGCCTGACATTGCTTTTCTGGGAGTTACCTAAAATTATCTTACTGCCCTTGGAGGTGGGTGGATGTTTTCGGTTTGTTTGTTTTAATATATAGAGGCATTGAGAGCTTGAAAATTGGTTAACCCCAAGAGAATCTTGAAACTTGGTACTTCTGGAAGCTAAGAGTAGAGTATGGCTGGTTTTGGTTATCTTCTGATATGCTGAATCAGTAAAAAACCCCTGATTTCTGCCCTCTCTTTTCCTTTAGTTTTCTCAGAAAAGGTAACAAATATCCTTAATATTTTTGCAAGTTACAATTGGCTATTATTTACTGTATTTACTACCATGATCTTCCTCCTGTTGTTACCATTCACTATTATTTTTTCAAGAGGAATGCCTTTTATTTCTTTTTCTCTGAACACTGTCTGTGAGGGAGCATACTGTGTTTTTTGGTGTTCCTTGCCTGCATGAGGACATGCAGTTGGGCATTGTTTTCATACCAGAAGTGGGGAGGCTTCATATCAAAATCGTGACATGGTTCCAAAATCCATTTTATTTCCAATCATGTGTTCTCCCACCAGAGTACAGCACTGTTATTCATTTGTTTGCCCTCACCCGAGTTTTTGCCAGTCTCAGTCAAATGAATGACATAACCAATCCAGTTTTGAGACTTTTTTTTTCCTAGAAGAGACACAGAGAAATAGCTTGGATGGGAAGGGAGGAAGAGGTAAAAATACCTTAAGCTGGCATTGTCATCAAATGAGGCTTTGCCACCTCAGCCAGTGCTGCTCGCAGAGAGACAGTTTTTTCACAGTACAGGCTGTCTTTTCATGGTTTGGGTCCTTGTCAGTGGCCATCAGGTTTGAGCCATCCTTTTCTTTCCCAGAGAGGACAAGAAAAAGGATTGCAGAGAAACACATTTTCAAGCGAGGATTTGCAAGATAGTGGTTGCAGTCTGTTAGCCTAAGACTTCACCATTCCTGTCCAAGAGGACTGGACTGATTTTAGGGGAAGTCTTGTACCAAATCTTAGCGCCTTCTACATCCCCCCTCCCCCCTTTTTTTTTTTTACTGATGAGTGAGAAATGCCAAGTCTTTTGTGAGTTCAAAGAATGAATAATTGTGTGCTTCATTTACTGTAAAAACTGAGGAGGTTTTCTGTTCCTTCTAGAAGTACTAAGATGCTTACCTTTTTTCCAAATTCATGAGGATTAATGTTGTCCGTAGTTGGAATAGGTTCACGTAAATTATACTGTGACTTTTCACAACGTAACATCTCATATTAGCAAGATAAATGGCTGTGTCTTAGTGTCTTCTGTGGTGTTTGTAGCTGCTTTAGAAAGAGAAAAACCCTTAACGTCTCTAAGGACAGAATGGTTCATGTTTTTATGCCCAGTGTTCTTTTTTTTTTTTATTTAATGTAGAAGTAGTAAGTAGTAAATTCTTTTGTTTTGATGTATGGTTCATTTTTTAGTGGATTAAGTAAGTTTCTTAATAAATAAAGGGTTTTTTTCCTAATTCTTTGGTTTGACATTGAGTATATTTGGACTTCTGGCAGTTGACCAATTAAGCCTTCTTGTGTTTTTGGGCAGCATGTTAGGTTACATCCTCACCAACACAATTTTTCCCTTTTCTTTGTGTACACATACTCAGCTCCATAATTCTGAACTAGTTTGTAGGTAGTGGACTGGACTAAGAAGAACCTGACTGTGTATTTTTCTGCCTAGTTCATCTTGCCTTACTTTATAAACATCTGATAGCTGGTTTCATTTTCAGCTCTGCTGCTGATGTAACACCATTTTAAAAGACTTTGAGAGGGAGGAGCAGAGCTTTTACCAGCCTAGAACATGAGTGATCACATCCCATTAGCATCAGACGGGAAGTTTAAGGGACTAATGTGAAATTGGTGCTTTGAGAACAAATTAACAGAGATTGGGAACAAAATTACTGTGAGCCTAAATTCTACTTGTAACAAGCCTGAGTTCAGAGCTCCTAAAGAACTGTAATAACTGGAGGCTGTGTGTGGGTTTTTGGTTGGTGTTTTTTTGTTTTTGTTCTTGTTGTTTGGTTTTTTTTATTTGTTTGTTACTTTTGTTTTGTTTGGATGTGCTGTTGGACTCCTAATTTCTTGGCTGATGGGGTGTACAGGGAATCATCAAAGAGTTCCAGGGAAGAGTGATACTTCACTGAATGATGGTGTCTCCTCTGGATTAAAAATTAGTGTGTATCCAGGCTTGTTGTGTATCTCTCTTTGCTTCATTTGTCTTCTCACTAATGCTTTTCTTTTCTGCTTCGTTGATTTTAGTCTATTCAGTTTCACTGTTTGTAGTTTGTGTTGGGTGTATGTAGCAAGGTTTTAATAGTGAGGGTGTGGCATCCCACTCTTAATGGGAAAGGAACACCCAAGATTTGTAGACGCTTGCGGACGAAAGAAATGACTAAAGTCAGAAGGTCCACGAAAGCTTATAAAGTTTTATTAGTAAATTACACAGAGTGTGGAAGAGAGGAGGAGAGATCATCAGTCCTGGTTCCAGCATTGATCCAACTGATGGAGTGTCCAGGGTCCTGGGAGCACCCATGCACCTGGGCTTGGTGGTGGTACCTTTTTATAGATAAGCTTTCCCTGCCCTGGAGGTAAGTGTCACACTTTCTAGGCTAATTAGTTATCATGCACAGTGTGTTCTTCTA
>NW_020955201.1:74523-203516 GCF_003031625.1 Empidonax traillii
GGTCCTGGGAGCACCCATGCACCTGGGCTTGGTGGTGGTACCTTTTTATAGATAAGCTTTCCCTGCCCTGGAGGTAAGTGTCACACTTTCTAGGCTAATTAGTTATCATGCACAGTGTGTTCTTCTAGACCTTTCTGAAAATGTGTCAGAGGGCTTTGGGGGTCTTCGGTGGTGTTGATTTCCCCCCCCCCCCGCCCTTACAGACCATGCCCAGTTCTCTACCTCATTTCTGTGCCTGTGCTGTATGGTTTTGTGCTTACCTCCAGGAACTAGAACAAAGAGATTTGTCCCAGAAAAGCACTGTCCTACCTCCAAATGACCCTCTTCTCCAGCCACATCTTGTTCTTCCTTACAGCGTGTTACTGCCCCCAGTCCTTGGCTGTTCTTACCAACAGTCCTTAGTTGGCTCCACGGCTATCCTGCTACTGGTGTTTGAGACAAACACATTAGCCCCCTATCTGCTAGACTTCTGCAAGGGGACTACAGGTGTGACTGCGCCAAATGCAGAAGCTTCCTAAAGCTGCCGCCATGCTGGATGTAACTAATTCTAGCTGACTCCAAGATAGACCCAATACTGGCCAAAGTGGAGTCAGTCAGCAGTCTTGGTAGACCCTCTGTGATAACATATATAAGGAACCATAAAAATCAGCTGCACCGCAGCCAGGGGAGAAAGGTGACAATATGCGTGAGATAACCCTGCAGTCACCAAGGTCAGTCAAAGATGGGGAAAAGGTGCTCCAGGCACCAGAGCAGAGATTTCCCTGCAGACAATGGAGAACCCCATGCTGGAGCAGAGAATCCTCAATTTCAAGAGGGAGGAATTTATTTATAACTTTTTTTCCATTGAATATTGTGAACAAGTGCCCTAACACCTCTTGGTCAATTTGGCCTTTTTTATCAATTCTAAAACTCTAAAATGCTCATAGTCATTCATGGACTCAAATGGGATGGGCTTTATCAACTAATATGTACCTATCTAGTTATATAGATAAAAGGCAGAAAAATGTGTTTCTGATCTATAGAGTTTCACAGCAAAACATCTTTCAGTTATAAATTCTTCCCTCTCTCTCTTCTTGATCATACTGCTTAAGCACCACTTTTATACCAGACTTATATACACTCCAAACTTAAATCACAAAACACTTCAATTTTCTCTTCAATTTGAGACTTTGCAAAATAATTAACTACCACTGAACCCCTAAAGGAAAACCTGTTTGCGTAATTATTGCTCTCTTCACAATATAGGCAGGTCAGTGACATTTTCCTTTGTTCCATTTGGTGTAGTTATTATGGAATTTGCTTTCTATAACCGTCATAGTTAATGAATAACGAGTGAAGACTATACTTCACTGAAATGCACATATCTCTGTTGTTTAAACTACCCATTTTTGAGTTTTCTGCTGATAATACAGCATCTCTGATCCTCAAATCAGAGATTGAAAGAGGAGGTGTGAAATAAATGCTAAAAATGATTTATGGAGAAAAAAAAGAAAAATACTATAATTTATCATAATTAACATACTTATTTAAGTTAGGGTGGGTTTTTTAACATTTTTTGGGGGGCTGGTAGATTAAGTCTTCACAGGCAGAATACAGCCTTTTCTCCCTTATGCCTTTCCAGCTTTTGGGATTTTAATAATTCCCAAGGAAAACTTCTGATTTTAGAGTGGTGTTTTTCCCTTCCTATTCCTTCAAGAAGTTAAAAAAACCTCAACAACTCTATGAAGATCCTAATTTTTCTTGTTGGTATGAACAATGAATCTCAAGTGAATTTGTGTCAAGGCTCTAATGGTTTAGGGAACAAGGGAGTTTTAGTTTGGTTTTGTTTTTTCCCCCTCCTTTGAGTTCTTTATTATATGCGCCTCATAAAAATTTAGAGTTGTTAATGGTGGAGACAAATAAGCCACCACAGTGTTGTGTATTTGCAGAACAATTGTACATTGTTGGATTTGGTGCTTTCAGGTGGACATTGTGGTATATCAGGAAGTAAAGATTTTTCTGCCTGCTAAACTTGCTTGTTTTGTGGGAAGGAAAAAAATGCTATACTTTGTGTTCCCTTCTGTATTTACCCAGACTGTCCATGGAGAAGTTGATATTTGGAGCAGTGTAAGTAAAGCACATGTTCTGTGTGAAATGACATTTTCTGTCTTCTGTACTTCTACCAGTAGATTCTCTTCTGTAGTTTGTGATTCCTTGCATCATTACTGTTTTTCTGCTTGAGCAGCTGATCATAAGATATGTAGACAGAGACAGATAGGGAGGGGATATTTGTCTGACTATTGGTTTATGAAATATGTATTGCAGAAGAGAGGTGGTATGGAATACTTCCTGTGACTATCCTGACACACTGATTTCATAGTGTTGTCAGCCATCTGCTGTATAACATAAATCTTCATGTATGTGGAGAAACAAACATAAATTTGAAATAAATCAATTACATAGTTTCCTGCATTTACTGAAATACAGCTTTCTTGGTCATTCTGGGTTTTGAAATATGCTCAGGTTGGTCAAATCCGTGCTTTGGGGGGACTGTTGTTTATTTGATACTTAAATATGAGGTTTGGCTATTTTAGTTTAAGATGTAAGTTGTGACTTAAGGTACTTTAACTGATTGGAGATGACCCAGCACTGTGATATTGTACAGGAATTTATTTACAAATCCATGTTTACATTGCTGTGGATACATGTGATCTTTAAAAAAATCCTTAGTCCCGAGCCCTTCCAAAAGCTCAAGATTTCTCTCAGAAAATAAAGATTTAAGTTAGAAAAAGTAGGTATGTGTGTTTTGCATTGTTAGGCCTTATGAGTTTTGTTGGTTCAGAAACTTTTGAGACATGGGCAAATAAGATTACATGGGAAGAGAACAGCCACTGAAGAAGAGAGGGCAAACAGTGTAATGTATGCTGATTTTGAGGGATTTGAATGAAAAATAGTATTTTGTTATTTATACGAAGCATGTAGTATACTTCTTAATATTCTGTTTCCAGTGTGTGTTCTCAAAGGAAGCAGCAGTGTTATAGGTAGTGTGTCTCCAGGCCTCCTGATGGAAAGCCAGAGTAGACCACTGGTGATGATCAGTATGGCCAAGGCTGAGAGATGTTTTGAGAGCACACGCAGGATCACTCTCGAGGAGAAAAGACAACGCAGGAAGAATCGCATCTCGTCGATATCACCTGGGGAGTCTTTCTGCTGTGCTTTCTGCAACTGGACTTTTCTATCTTGCATTGGCCTTTTTAGCCATCAGCGTGCTTGTAGCAAGCGTGGATAGAGCCCTTCTCAAATCTTCATTTATGAAACCTAGCCATGATTCTTTTTCCAAAACTCAGAAGTTGAAATGACTGGACAAAGTCAACTTGTAGATGGCTGCAGCTGGTGCGATACAGGTGTGCCTTCCTCTGCCAGACTCTGGTGATCAGTTCATCTCTGCTTTCAGTACTAGTTTCCAATTCAACTTGTGTCTTCATGTATGGCGTCAGAGGCTTGGAGAAGGCATGGGTGGCTGGACTAAGTTGAGCACACAAGCTTCCAAAGCATCATTGGCATCTGTCTGTGGGTTGGCTGGAGGATGTCATGCTTGAGCCTCTGGAAGAAGCAGGAGGAGGTTATGCTGTCTCTTTTGCTGACTTTTCCATTCTGTGGAAATCCCCACTATGGTATTTGCAGTCTCCAAACTCTTTGTGTAGCAATATGGTTATATATTTTTCTTTTTAGATCACTTTTTATTTAAATAACATGGTAGAAATTTTATGGGAAGTGTTGTCTTCTCATGATAATCAACACTTTAGCTAAATCCTGGCAACATTGAAGCACTGTTTAAAAAAAAAAAGTTTTGATATCCCACTATTCTAATGAACAGGTTTCTTCCATCTTTTTGATGGATGGATGTAGAATCTGACTGTTCACAGCCCAAGTGATAAGTTCTAGTTAATGAAAACACTAAAGTATTGCAGTGCCTTGATCTGTTGTCCTGTGAATTAAACATACTGTGAAGTACTTGGCAAGCTAAGCGTCACATAGAGAAAAATCCAAGAGAATTACTTTTTTTATGTTTTTGTGAGAAAAGGGGGCTTGCAGCCTGTGAATTTACATAGTGCAGTGGTCATGGTACTTTATTTTCTCACAGTATTACTAATATACCATCTGAATGTTACAGTCTGCTAAATGTATCGGAAAGAATTTTTTGATGCTTGGAGAAAAAAGTTTCCTGTCACCAGTCCAGAAATTGAAATAAAATTTCTGCAATTCTAAAACAAACAAACAAAAAAAGGAGATAAAAAAGCATATTTTCATTTGGAGTGTTGGCAGTTGATTGAGAAAATAAATACTTGGTGCCATTTTGGAGAAGTATGTATTTTTAGGCCAATTTCCTGAGGAAACGAAGCTTACATGATCATGTTATTGGTCTGCGTACGTTGGTCCTTCCTGGAGATTTGAGTCTGTTACCTAATTTCAGACAAGCTTGAAGTTTGAGGGGTGACATTCTGAAGATTTTGTGAAAATCCATTGCTAATTAGAGAATAAGACCCAAACTTGGGGTCTTGTTGAGGAGAAAAGAGGCAGGAGCATGGCTGGTGTGTGCTGTCAGTCATCAGCAAGTCAGCACCATTTAGGTTTGCTATCTCGCGGGAGTAGAAGGTACTGTTGTGACAGAGACTGAGTTTAAAGGAAGAAAGATACATTTCCATAGCAAGGTGAAGTTTCCTTAATTCCACTATGCACAGCAAGATGTCTTGAAGTTTTCCAAAGGGAACAAAATTGCAAAAAGGGATTACTTTGTTGTCTATGCATTTGGAAACCTTCCTTTAAGCTGTAGATAGAGGAGTTGGTAGTGGCCATGCTGGTTCTTTTTATTGTGTTGTGTTGTTACATGAGGGATTTGAAATTAAGGTACATGAGTTTACATGCAGAAAAAAACCCATAGATTTCCTACAGCTGTATTTTAATTATCTGTAGAGGGTGAATTTTATTATACTGAACAAAAATGTCCCATTGACCTTTGTAAAGGTAAGGATAAGCTCTGTTGCAAAGACAAAATTGAGAGTTCAGAAATGCTGCCTCGAAATTCTCTGATTCTCTGCAATGTAAGGCTGTATTAGAAGGTGAGAAGTCACAGGCGAAATTTTGACTTCATTTGGTATTAAATGTGTTAAACCCTGTGTAATGTCATTACTAATCTGTGATATTTTAAAAAAATAACACTCTCCCCATTGTGTCTCATACATGCACTCGCACAAAACTTCCTTTTTTTTTTTTTATTTTTTATTTAGCAGGCAGTCGAAGTTTGAGAAGCTGCACATATGAGAATTTTAGAAGTTGTCTTGGCTTTTAAATCGACCAATTTCTGTTTTACAGTGCCTGAAAATGACAACGAAGCGGAATTTGTTTTTGCGGCTGGTGCCATGCCGCTGTCTGCGTGGAGAGGAGGAAACTGTGACTACCCTTGATTATTCTCACTGCAGCCTGGAACAGGTGCCTAAGGAGATTTTTACTTTTGAAAAGACCTTGGAAGAACTGTATTTAGATGCTAATCAGATTGAAGAGCTTCCAAAGGTATGTTGGGTGGTTTTCCTTTTAGGTACACTTACTTTTTACTTCACCAGCATTGTAGAAGCTGATAGCAAGTGTCTAGCTTCCCACTTCAGCTTTTAGGCTGTAGACTGCTGTGAAGCAGCCCTGGAAGACTGAAAGTTTATGCATTCCATCCTGATTGCTTTGCTGTTTGAGTTGGAATGAAACTGCTTAAACAACTAAACTAGCTCAAGAGAGGTACATAGCAGAAGACACTGGCTAATAAATTTATTTCTGTGGTAGTGTCAGCTTGTGCTTTGAGAAATGGGCAGTTTACTGCTTACCTTGGTCTACTCCAAGGTTTAATTATCCCCATGATTAGGAAGACTGCTTGAACATTTATGTTTTGCTCCTTTTTGTTCTCTTAACTGCAGGGACATGTAGTAGCCTATACTTGCTTCAAGTTAATGTGTTTGTACATTAGAAGAAGTCATACTTACAGGCTTATTTCTGAGAAACTAAACTTTTTTTTTTTTTTTTTTTTCAGTTTTTGAGTAATTTTGGTCATTGTGTTTTGCTACCCTTTCAATTTTCAGAAGAAAACACTCCCACATATTAATTCAAATACTGTAAAGAATACAAGCAGAGAGATTAAGGGATCATGACGACATAGTAGAAATGTTTTATTTATTAATTTGGCAGAAATTGGGATACTAAAACTATCCATAGGGGAACTGTAAGGGAAAGCATGTAATATTTGAAATGATCGTAGCCAATTTAGAGCCAGAGTTTCAAGCTGTTATTTGTTTTCCCTTTTACTTAGTCTTTTAACTTTGAAAAAGGTTTTTAATTAAGCCCTTTCAAATATGAAGGGTGCAGTGCTTATCAGACCCTCTCTTTCTGAAACCCTAGCTTTCAGAAGCCTGGTTAAGACATTCCCACTCACGTTTTCTCTTTTCCCCTGTTGGTGCTTTGTCATCTGCTGACCTTTGGACACCACAACACAGCTGGCTTGGGGCTGCTTGTCAGCCTGATCACTGAAATGACCTATCAGTGTACGTGGCTTTTGGATTTTTTTAATTGCCCTGAATCTTTTCAGGATTCCAACTTACTTCAAATCTCAGTTCTTATAGTATAGCTCCTTCATTTAGCTGACTGCCTGAGGGCACAGCATAAGCAAACTGCAGTGGAGAGAAAGATCGTGGCGGAGGAGGAGTTGACTTTACACGAAAGGCTGGTGCACAGTCTCAGTTCCAAAACTGACTGGGCATTTGAAATGTCTGAAAAGGTACCCTGTTCATGCCAAGTGCTGTAGTGTGCATTTGAGCTAAAAAGGTGACACTGTAACAGTTTTACTTTTCTCTCACTTTGCTGTTTGGAAGAAATTGAAATTCTGCAGTAACATAGTCTTTAATTATCTGACTTCCATGGTTTACTAGCAGTCATTATGAATATGTAAACACTAAAAAAGAACAACAACAAAAGTAACAACTACGAAGTCAACACCATTCAAAGCTCCCCTCCCTCTTATTTTCCTTTGGGGATCTTGCAATTCCTTGTGCTGCATGTGCTTTGACCTGATTAATCAGGGAAATTTCTAATGATTCCAAGAGTCTGGATTATTGTTTTCAGGGAAGGGCTTTAATATATTCCTGAAATAAAGGAGTGGCTCTGAAACATAAGCTCATCAAAGTTGTCCTTCCCATATATATCCTAAGTAACTTAATATCATTAAGGATATTAATTTGTTCTAACAGAGACACATTTATGAGGAATTGTAAACAGCAGTAGACAAGTTAAAGCTCATTCCTTTAACTGTCCATCTTGCTAATTTATGTTTGCTTTTGTTCTGAGGTGGTATATATGCCAATGTTACATGAATGGGGCTTGTTCAATAGTTTCTTGTTGAAATAATGACCTCGTAGCTGAGAGAGAGATAAAAAACTTTGGTCAAACTAAGCCCATTGCTGTGGTGGTGATTGGGATAAATTTTTAGTCACTGAACACTTCCTGGTTTTTTATGATCTTTTCTCAGAATTGCAGAAGAGAAGAATACTAAGTCAGGGTATTTATGAATAATCTTATTCAAAAATTGTCAGGAAAGGAATATTCATAAATTGTTTAGATGAATCTTTTCAATAGCTTCTTTAGAATTACTTGTTTTGTACTATCTGTAAGTTTCCTACATGTTATTTGAGGGTTTTTCTTCCATTACATTAATCTTAGTTGCCCTATTTTGTCAGTTTTTAAAGCTTTTGGGTAAGAATCTCTAGGTACCTTGCATATAAGAAGAGATCTGGCTCTGAGCAAGTATTTGATAAAGGTGGTAATGCATGTATATAGAAGAGATTAAACAGTTTTCTATATCCATATCTCAAACTTTCACTAGTTTTCATGATAATTTTGTAGGAATTTTTTGTATGTGAAGTAGGAAGCATGAAGGGAGAAAATATTGTAAGATATAATGAAATTTGAACTTTTAGAGGAGATCAATACTTACTGAAATTCTGTGTTTCAGAACTATTTGACTTTAAAAGATGTGTCTATCAATTTTTTAAATTTTTTCTTTCAATAAACTCTGTTTACCTCTGGAGTCTTACATGGTGTGTCTATTATGGAAAATATTTTGCAATGTTTGCAGGTCTGTGTGTAACTACAGGTCACAATTTCTGAGATACTGGAAGGAGTTTTTAGGAAGAGTTAAGCGTAGCTGCTGGCTTGTGACCATTTGCAGTTTTTTGCTTTCCTAAGCCTTGTAAACTTAGTCAATTTTCAATGCAACTAGTTAAATAAAGTTTTTGTAGTAAAAAACCCTAAATAATCTGGCCTTCAGGCTGTAAGGTCAGAAGTTTAAAGGGATTACAAAAAAAAAGCTATGTAGAGGAAACTGAGAGAAAATCACATGCACTTTTTTCTTTGTTTCAATAGCAACTTTTTAACTGTCAGTCTCTACACAAGCTGAGTTTGCCAGACAATGATCTAACCACACTGCCAGCATCCATTGCAAATCTCATTAATCTCAGGGAACTGGATGTCAGCAAGAATGGTAAGTCACTTTGCTTATTATATTGGGGTAACTAAAAGGCAAATCGCCATTAACTGTACAAAGACACCAGTGAAAGTATAATTTCTCTAAGCTACACAGATAGTAATTTTTAAATTACTGCTCTAAATCCCTGCTTACAATAAATGATGCTTTTTATGGTCTGGTTGTGATACTTAATTGTATCTCTCAAACTGGTTGGTTTGTACTTTGAGATTCATTACTGAAAAATAATACTGTCAAGTAGTTTTTCTCTCAAAGTGCATTGGTTTTAGTAACTTTTGCCATCTGTTGCTATACTGAAGAGCAGTTGCACAAGAGTTTGTAAAATTTTGCTGAATTCTATTGTATTTTTTTCATATAGAAAATGTTTTTTTTTTTCTTTTTAAAAGCTGTCAAAAAATTGTAGTAGGGCTTGGCTGCTTTGCTGTCGTGTTTTGGGGATGGTAACTGTTGTTGTGCGAGGAAAAGTATTTGTGTCCACAGGCATGAGTTGGTTCACTTATCTGTCTGTTAAAAATCTGTCATTCTGTGTGAGTCAGCCTTTTATAAATTAAATGTCATCAGCCAACATTATACATGGGGTTTTACGGATTGTGCTGCTTTGGCTAGCTGGCAGATGTATGCAACTGTGAGGAAATTGAAGTAATTTATATTGTCATCAGACTTAGGTGTGAGACTTATTTGAGAGAAAACTTGTCATGCTAGCTGAAGAGGATGAGATAGTTTTCTCTTACTAATTCAAAGTGAAAGAAGAGGACCTCTCATTGAAATAACATTTGAAAATAATTACATAAATACTCCAAAGGTTTTGTCATATTCAGTTCATTGTTTTATTTGGGCTGCTAGCTAATAATGACTCCACAAAGTGAAGTAAATTCTGCTTTTTAAAGAAAACATTCCAGTTGTTGAAGAGTTGACATTCTCCTTGATTGTCTGTTGTAGCCCAATCTGTACTTAAACTGTTACTTTATTATTTCTGCCTAATGAACACAGCATTTAGTGTGATAAATTGACCTGGTTGTCACTGCTCTGTTCCTGATACAAGTGGATTAATAGATAGTCTGTCTTAAAGAACACTGGCCTTAAACTGTCATAGTAACATGCAATAGAGAAAGAATCATCTTTTTGTCCTAGACTAAAGCGTTGAAAGTATTAACTTTTGGCAACACAAGTTCTCAGTGCAGAAGACCTAAAAGCAGCAAAGGCAGATTTGAGTGCTAGTGCTGGCAAATTCCATAGCTCATGTACTTAAATAGGCAGCTGGAGCTGGGGAGCTACTTATCTGTCCAAAATGGAATGGCCTTTAGCTAAGCCTTCAGAGAGATGCTGAAAGAGCGCTTGTACTCTGAGGCGTATGACACAGTATCGCAGTAAACTGTGAAGCTCTGTTAACTAGAGGTTGGGGATTTTTTTTAACACCCTTTGGAGACATGACAGGGTACAAGCTTATTTAAACTATTATCATGTGCCTGTTCTAAGTCTTATCGCACTTTGGATAGCTCCTCTGACCAGTCTTGCACATAGAAAATAGTCCTGAGGTCACAGGCTTGTTTACTGGGGACATGTTGTCTCCCAGTAGTCCTGAAACCTCTGTAAAACTCAAACCAACCAAATCAGGGTCCCTGTTTGTTCCTATTGGGTGAACTAAGGAATAGTGCTGTTTATTGTAATAAATTTGGTATTATTTGAGACTTCAGTTTGTTGGCTCCAATGCCTTTCCCTTTCTCTGTTTCTCTCCACTGTTGCAACCACAGAATATTTTTCTCTTGACAACTGCAAGCTTATTCTCCTCCCTCGTGTCACTTTTTCTCTTTGTAAGAATTTACTACTCAAGTTCCCACTGTCCATGATTGTTCTGATGTATGTCTGTAGTAGAGCCTAATAGAAGGGGTTTTACTAGTTTTCTGAGAGTAGCAAAATTTATCAAAGTCTCCAGTTCTTCCTTTTTCCTTACTGCATATCAAAAGAATATAGAATGTAGCCTTTGTGGGAAGCACAGGGATTGCTTTCCTCTAATTTATAAAAAAACCCAATTAATGGAGATTAGTCTTCAATAATGCAGGGTGATGAGAGATGCTGAATTAAAAAATAATTCAGTATGTTTTCCAGATTCCTGCAGTTGTGGCAAGTGAAAGGTTCCTCTATTGTTCTTGCAGTATTGATATACCATTAAGTATTTTCTTCTAATATGGATGGAGCTAAATTTAAGTGCAGATGCCTTTAGATAAAATATGCATTTAGTTTTAAAGGTTATAGTTTTAGAAGGGTAGTTATTTAGGCTTTGGTTTTCAAATACTAGCATACATGAACTATAATAGGATTTTCATGTAATATATTTGAACCACTTGTGGCATAGGCCTAATCAAATGTGTTGAGCAAAGTGTTTATTTTTTTAAGGAGCTGATTGAAAAATGAAAAACTAAGCTTCAGTTTTAAAATGGTTTCAGATTACTTCATGAACTGCAGTCTGGCTCGGAGTGATACCTGTTGCACGGGAGAGTATCCAGTTCTCTAGGTAGAACTACATGCATATATATGTGTGTGTGCATAATATTTGATGTTTAGATGAAAGATCAAAATTGCAGAGATTTTTCAAGGTACCACATTTGTTACATAAAAGGTATTAGTCCATGAAAGGAATCCTTATGTACTCTATTAGCTCATGAAAAATCTTGCCCTTTTAATTTCTGATTTAAATGTACCTGGTTTTGTACACATAATATATAAAATTTTGTAACAGAGACATAGCAGATGTGCACATGTGGATACTTAAGAATATCTAATAATATTTAATCAGACCAAAGATTCATCTAGTCTAGTGTCCTGTCTCCAACAGTGACCAAATCCAGAAGCCTATGGAAAATTTAGTAAAACACAGGAAGCCAGAAGACATGCATGTTTCCCTGTATGCTCCCAGTGTCCAGCACCTTCTCTTATTTGGCCTCTTTGAGCCAGACAGATGGGGTTTTTATTTAGTAGTCTTCATTTGACTACTCTACCAGTTTAGTGATGTATGTTTCGAGACATGCCGAATTATGGAATACAAGTCTCTAATGGTTGTGTGTTTGGAGCACACAGAAATCTTTGTACAACAGTGTGGTTTGGAATGTATTTTTCATGGCTTCTGAAGCGGTCATGGCACAAGTGTAGCCTAAAAATACCAAATTGCTGCTATATGTGCAGCAAGCATAGACTAGAGTTAGTTCTAACTCTGCCTTTGTAGTTTATTGGTATTAGTCAATAAAAGCTGTAGGTTTTGGTAGTGAGTGTTTCTGCTATCCTTTTATGGCATTTTAACCTAATTCCCAAGGCTATTTTGAACTCTTAATATCAAAGGTATGCCACTGCTTCTTTCCAGGTATACTTCAGCTTTGAAATTTTTAGCTGAAACTTAATGCTGTTGTAGTCATGAAGATGAAATGGTACTTGAACAAATGGTACAATAAGTAGTAACATATGTTCCTATACCAGAAATTACATCCAGCCTTGTAGAAAGCATCGAGAGATGCCCTTTTCTGCCAGTAATGGAACCTGATGTCTTACATCCTAAAGAGAAGTTGCAGCATACAGAATATAAGACCAGCTTAAAAAAAAATTGAGTGTTTTATTTATGAAGCTAAAGTAAAATCAAAATATTTCTAATTCTGTATAGCCAACTTATTTATATATTGACATCTGTACAGGAAAAAAACCCACCACCCATGAAAAAAACCCTGCAATCCACTCTTTATCCATAAATCAGTCTCTTTCAGGGGACATTCCTTCCCTTGTGACTCTGGAATGCCAGCCTTAGCATGCATCTAGGGCAATATGGAAGACTGTTGAGGAAATAGTTTTGACTATCTCTGCAGAAGGGGAAAGCATTTATATGCAGTGTATGATGGTGTATGTAAAAGTACGGAAGAGTTAACTTCTGAGAATCGAGTGATTTGAGGGACTGAAATCTAGGATGAGGTGACTGCCAGGAAAAGCAGGCTTTCCTGGAAGCCTGGGAAATGCACTTGAAATTGCTTGTGACCGTGGAGTTAGTCTAGTGGGAAACAGTGAGATGATCTACTTTTCCCTACATGCTGGTGGTGAAAGAAAAAAAAATGAATTTTAAAATTCCACATTATTCAGGTCTTTGGAGGATTAAACAGCACAATCAGAAAATAATTAGCAAGACCAAAAGCAACATGGGGCTTTGGAAATAGTGGTACCTTCAAAAGTCTCTTGGATACTAAGGTGTGTTTTCTTTCACGTTGATGTTACAGCAAATTTAAACATGTCACTTTGTCACTCTGTATTGCAAGGACTCTTCATGGAAAAATACACAAACTAAACCCAAGAAAACGTTCCCCTCACCCCCCTGCCTTCAGGCAGTAATTTTAAAGAATTTTGTTAACAGATGCAAATGTAGATCAAATATGTTTTCTTCACTGTTCTAAAATAATCTGTTGATTTGGCAAACTATCTTTAGCACACTGAGTGCCAGCAGTTGGGAAGCTGGAGAATGAGAATTCAGGAAACTATCTAGTGTTATGTTGGTACACTTAGGAATATGTTTTTTTAACAAATTGAGAATTATTCATAGTTGATAGAGGGATAGAGACCCAAATTTTACTTTCTGTAAGCAAATAAGAGGGGAAGATCCTGAATACAGAAATAACTTGCTATAAATTTGCTGTTTCTCTGCTTATATTGATGGAAGGTGAGAGGGACAGACAGAAGCAAGGGTTTTATATCATCCATGAAAGTGAAATAAAAGGTAATTGATTTCCTGCATACTTCTGAGCCTGTAGCTCTACTATAATGTGTCATTATATAGAGGTTATAAATTTTATCCCAAATGTAGGCAGCCATTCTATTTGAAGTTTTTTATTCAAGTGTTTTTAGTATTTTTTCTTAAACATATTGTCTTACTGAAGTGCTGAAAAGGGTCTGTCTGTTCAGGGTTGGATGCTAACTGACTTTCAGCTTTCCAACACTTAAGGCAGGGCTATCACCCTGCCTGTGTGAGAGCATAACATGAGGCATCAATCTCCTGCTCAGGTTCCTAGATAGTATGTTACCTGGTGAACTCCTTATGCAGTATGGAACCTCCTGGAAAAGGTTGTCTATCTGGGCACATTTGGACCTGTGGCACTCATTTCTGCCTGCAGGCTCCAGGAGTACTTGCAGATTCTGGAGTTTCCTGCAGCTCAGGGTCTGGGTAGCTCTCTGAGCTTTTGGGAGGTCTTTTGGGGTGTAGGCATCTACCTGGGGAGGCTGTGGTCTCTCTCTCTGGGTTTCACCCCCAACCCCGCAGTAGCAAAACCTATTTTGTTGCCAAAAAAAGGGTGCTGCCCACCTCAAACGAGTGCTTAGCCACCCAGAACTTAGCATAAGAGAATTTTTTTTTCCTCACATTGCCCACAAACTGAGATCAAGCTGCTGACTCCTTCCTTTGGGGATATCAGCCATATGGCTTCCACAGGTATCTCATGTGTTAGTGATTTTCTCTGTGCTTTTCTAGGAATTGAACGAATATTTTTTTCTTTTCCAAGCCTGTTTAAAGCATTTCTCTGTGAAAAGAGGTGTAACTTGATTTGTAGGCACTGCTACTTCTTTATAGCAGTAGTAGTTTCTATTACTGAAGTCTGGGCATACTAGTTTTAGCATTTGTTTCTGAAGAAAAATATGACTACATAAGTATAGTATGAGCAGTAGAGTAAGCCCCTATTTGCAGTAGGGCTGAAACAGTAGTATATGGGGCTGTCAGCTCTGAGATACATTGCAGTAAAGGATTCTCCCAACAGTGGATGTGACTTGCACAATTTTCTATAAATACAGAACTGAGTGAAAAAAATCTTATCTGATGGAGAGAAAAAATTGTCCCCATTTTCTCTCCTACTCTGCAAGTTACACTGACCCTCGTGATAGGATTGTGCCATGTAGGGGAGGAGATGTGTATAACTACAGATGGTGGAGGGACCGCAATTATACTTAGAACTGCATTAATCCAGGCAGAAGGACATTGGTGCACACTTGTTCTGATAGACCGTTCTAAAACAATCATTGTTCTGCAGGGAGTTAGGAATCAGGTGAAATTCCATATTTCAGCCATGTTACATGATCCAGAACTGAGGCTGATTATTTCCAGATTTGTGACCATTGACCTGAAATCCTTGTGTGACCTTTTTGGTATGTCCTTTGGGCATGTGCCACAGCTGGTCTTGGATCATGATTGAATACTATTTCCTAGGTTAGGCTGGTTAGCTGGCAAGTTTTTGCCAAGTGGAGATCTGAATGATGAGTACTTTCTGCTTTTGGGTTTGTCCAGACAAGAATTTTAAATTCTTCTCCCTTACCTTACTGCCAGATTTTCTTTAACAGTCTTCCAGTTCTTGCCTCCCTCCCTTTTTTTTTTTATTTCTTTTTTGATTTTTTTAAATTTTTTTAATTTTTTTTTAAAGTGTTGGTTTTGGTAGAAACTGGCCAGTGAGTTTAAAAGTGCCTGAAATTTGCAAAGAGAGGGAGAAAGGAACAAACCAGTAAGTATTTAAAGCTATTACAGAAATCTAACTTCTATGGGTAAACCACGCTACAAAAAGTACTTTGTTCCCCATTCAGTTTGGATTTAGTGGTTAAAGATAATGAGCAAATTTTGTGTTTTCTGCTGTTGTGCTCTGCAAATAGTCATAGTCCACAAGTGTACTCTTTTTGGAAAGCAGTTAAGTGTGATCTGTAAATCAATTGGAGCACTGAAATGTGTTGGGGGCAGTGGTTATCATGTAAAGTAGGAAATAATGGGATGAAGAACCTGTCCATATGCTGCTTTCGATGAAAGTGGGATAACGAGTCAACAGACTAGCTGATCTGTTGCACTATCTTCTAAAATCTGTGAGTATCAGTGTATAAAGAAAGCAGTAAGAAAACAGAAGAAAAATGGGATTTTAAAAAGAATACTCATTTAATCAGATGCTTGTGGAAGGATTTAGGTAGCTATCAAATAGATAAATTAGCACAGCATTACAAAAGGATTGCAGAAAGATGTGGTCACAGAGTTCCTTGAGATCTGCTCACTTTTCTTAGTGGGGAAGAATATTCAGAAGACTGAGGATGGATGGCAAGCAGAGTAATGAGGAACAGATCCTCTTATAAGGGGTTTTCTACAACTCTTTGTTTCTTCCCTCATATATTTTTCTAGTATCTCTTTGCCTTCTTACTTACTCTTCTTTCTTACTTATTTTTTCAATTTGCTTTCTTGGTGGGAGAAACAAAAGAATACAGATCCAACAGTAACTGCGTGTTTCTAGCATGCAGGAGGATAGCTGAGGACAAGTTGTCAGAAGGTTGTCATATAGCTGGTTAGTAAATGCAACTTGTTATCACATTGTAGAGAGTAGCAGTCTACTGACTTTTTTTTCCCCCGTCTTCTGAATGTGTATTACAAATATTAGGTATATTTCATACTGTCATTGTCAATAGGCTGCTCCTTTGAATGATGGCCATTTATCCATACCAAACTATTGAGTGAGGCTGGTTAAGATCATGTGTACCTTAATAATCCTGGCTTGAAAAGGAAGCAAAATTAAATTCCCAGTCTCCTTCATTGTTAGGTTTCTCATGTCAGTTGAATTTCTGTTGTTAATTCGTTGTTAAAACTGTTTGCTGCCTCTTGCCCAAGGCATAGTCAAACATGAGACTACTGCAGAGTCTGCCAATGGTGTACAAAAGCTTGCTGATTTAACATGTCTGTATTTGGATAGCTAATATTTTATTTGGCTGTTCTTTTGAGAGTATGTTTACACTGATGTTCTCTTCTCTACCACATGTGCTGTGTTTTGTTTTCTAGGTAGTTATCACAAATTTAAGCCTTCTGTGCTTCTATGAGTTCTTGACACAGGCAGTGGAAACTAATATTAATATTAAAAACATAAGGTCTAATGTGTTGAACTAGAGGAGTCTTTCATCCAAGGACCAAGCCAAGGCCAGTAGTGTGACAGTCTTTCAGAAAAACTAAGCTTAGAGAATCTCTCACCATGATTCAAATAGCAAAACTAAAGGCTCAGAGTGAGTCTGAGACACAAGTCTGCCTCCAAGGAAGAGCTTAGCAGTGGTTTACTCTGATTAACATAGATTCTTATTTTAAGAAGGTGAAGTTGTATCATCAGCAATGAAGAGGTCCTAATGTAATTCTTAGACACTAGAAGGCCACTTCATACAAATCATCCGTAACTTCATCTCTGCAGACTCAAGATATTGTATCACGTTAAATGTTTTCCATCTTCCTCTGGAAGAGGTTTCTTGCTACAACCGGAATTGAGTTAATTTTCTTGGAATTGTGTTTCTCTTAGTACAAAGACTATATCACAGCAATAGGTAAGATACAGTTGTGGCCTTTCTGTGGTAGTTTCCTGATCTTTTTTGGACTTTAAAATATCATTACTGCTTTCCAGAAATGAAACTTTTATTACATTATGAATATTACTTTTTGGTTTTGATTTTGTATTGAGTAATGAAGTGAATTGAATCAGTATCCACTGTTGCCATCTTCTGCTTTGACTCCACTTGCAGCCCCAGTAAACTTCACTTTGCTGAACTTTTGTGTGTTTGTAAACACACATATATACACACACATAAAGCTAGATTTGTATTTACACATATGTGCATATGCATGAAGATGTGTGGTTGTAAACCAGAAGTATCAGGAATTGCCCTGTATTACCATTGATGGCTCAGTTCTTCTTGGTTCCCTCTGCCTCCTTATTTTATTGTTACTGAGTCCAGAAAGCTATTTCTCAAAAAATCCATGATACTTAGATGTGTTGAAATACCTGGATTAACTGGATGCCTTAGTGTGCTTTTTGTGCCTTTCACCTCTCAGCAACAGAGTGTGATACTGCTAGCAGTCAAAAATAGTAGTTTCAATTAGTTAGTATGACAATCTTAAGTACCTGCTAAGAGAGACCCAAAAGTCTACTTTAAAAGAAATGGTATTAGTGCTTTGGTAGAATTTATGGAAGAGTCAACATAGTGACTTTGCCACTCAGCATCACCAATTGACTTATTTGGTTAAAGTATGTGTTTTGTCACTATTTTTCTTGTTGGGGGTATTGCCATCTCTTAAGTCCTAATATACCAGGTCAATCTTGTTTCTGCACAAACAGAAAGAACCAAACTCTAAGCTAGCATGAGATAATCTTGCAGTTTTTTATGTAACTGAAAATATTACTTAGCAGTTGATGCTTCACCATATATTCTCAAAACAGATACGTGGAGAGTCATAACCATCTCCCACCTCCCAGTCTGAGTGAGACGTGACACACTGCCCTTGTCTTTCTCTCTGCAGCTGGACTGTATTTGTCACTTAAAGCAGCATGAAATTTCATCCTCTCACTAGTCCAAACGCAAGCATCCACAGATCGTAGTTCCTTCTCTGTGGTCTTGTTCTCTGGGTTCGGGCTGCCCTTCCCACATACCTGATAAAGCACTCATAGACACAATTACACGTATTAATGGAAAGATGAAGACCTAAGATTTGTTACCTGAAAAAAAAGCTGTTTTAAACTTTAGCATATGGGTTTTTCTTGGAAACAACAGCATATTTTTAATCCCAGTGGAAGGATGTCATTATGAATGGTTATTGCACTTATGACAAATTTATTTCAAACAAAAACACCTGTCCCAGCATATAAGAACAATGCAGTTGTACAGTGGAAAAGGAACTGCAGTTGTGGCAACAGTGGTTTTATTTGGGTTTTTTTTATAGTGTAGTAAGATGGAGGCGAAAGTCTGGAACAGTAGAATGATTCAATACTCATTTCCTTCTGATGTGGATACTTGTCTTCTGTATTCAAAGCCTACTTTATCACTTTCTGATAAATATAAATTTGGCAGATCTGGGGATTACAATTCCACTCTGGCATTTCTGGAGATAACCTTGGAAAAAGAGGAGGTTCCTTATTATTTCAATTTTCAGACATAAGTGCATCTGCAGCCTTTTTTGTCTTTCCCTTCTAGTCTAGAAGCTGACAGTAAACATGTCATGTTTTGGGATATCTGTTCAGAACCATGAAGCTGTAAACATACTTGAAGATTTGAAGCCTTACCATTTAATGGAAAACAAGCTATGCACTTGATAAACATATCCTCTTGGAAACTTCATTCTACCATGTGTACAAATGGCTTTTCTTTAATAAATAATAGTGGGACTGAGGTTTGGATCTTAAGTACATTTCAGTGAGCAGTGAGAATTATTAGTGTCCTGTGTGTCTCTGGCCTGCTAAACTGCAACATGAAAAGCTTTAGGAATAGAATAATAAAAGAATTGATATTGCACAAGAGTATTTCTTCAATGAAAACTGTATGTAAAATGAAATATCAGAGAACCAGTCCACTGGTTGCTAAATGAATCAAAGTTTTTATGGCTAGTGGTTTTATGTACATAATTTTTATGCATGTAATGGAGTCTAATAATTTCAGACTGTTTTTCTACCTCTTTCTGTATCTTGCAGGCATACAGGAGTTTCCAGAAAATATAAAAAACTGTAAAGTCTTGACAGTTGTTGAGGCAAGCGTAAATCCTATTTCAAAGTAAGTTTGTAAATTTTTTTGATATTTTATATTTTTGCAAATACTGCTGAGTCTCGAACTTATCCCAGCCCTTAGAGGCAAGGGACAGAGTTATCTGAGAAGTATCTTCATTAATATCTTGCACTGTGATCCAATATGACTGCCCAAGTTAATCGGCTGTGTGGGCAATCTTGCATTGTACCATGTAGCTTTCTCAGGTGGTTAAAATCAGTCACTTCTCTGTGAATTTAGAGAAATATCTGAAGAGTTTTCTTTCCTAGTGGCAAAAATTAATTTTGCCTTAAAGCTTGTACCACTGTTTTTAGAACTTCGCTTGTATGAGTAAGTTTCCTTGTCTCTTTATATAGTGACAAAATTAATTGTCCAGAAGTAGCACTGCCAGAGATACAAACCTTGCCCAGTGTAACTGTTCTAGGGAGAAAATGTGTTTGTGTATGTTTTAATCTATCCTGTTGTCTCTAATGAATGACTCCTCCACATTAAGTGTGAGTATATCACAAATACATAGCAAGACTACATTTATTTCTAGTTTTTATTGACTGTTGACGGTGTTCTCAATACTTAAATAATTACGAAACTACTCTTACCGTGAACAAGTGTCTGATGTGATTTTGTAGAAATTCACCCCCTTAATTTTAGTGTAATCAATATGTAGGACTTCAGTACTTTACCATTGCCTAAGAAAATATGACTTAATGCCTTGATTGTAATTGAAACTAAGGTACTACTTTTTTTACTTCTATATAGGCTTCCAGATGGATTTTCTCAACTGTTAAACTTAACACAGCTGTACCTGAATGATGCTTTCCTTGAGTTTTTGCCAGCCAATTTTGGCAGGTGGGTGGAATATGAAACCTAATATCTGCATTTAGTTTTAAATTTTTGCAGAGCAGTTTCTGCTGTTTCTGAAGCAAAATGTGTACATTTTGAATCCATTTATGCCACATAATAGTTACAGAAAAAAAATCCCCTGAATCTGTATTAGCAGTTTTTAATTTGACTTCTGAAGGACAGACAGAACGCTTATGAGGAGTCAAGAAATAAAACTCATTCACATATTTGCTTCTTTTACAACACAAGTCTGGTAAGCATGAGAAACTTAAAATTTTTGAAATTTGGGTTGTTTATCATGTAATAATTGGAGCAAAGCAAGTAATGACAACTGTTATTCTACTTATCCTGTACTGGGTGAACAAATTATCTCATGTACAACTATAATTTTCAAGTCCCTTATTGTCAGGAACATTTCTGAAAAACTTGGCATATTTATGGTGTGCCGACTATGCAAAACTGTTGTATGTACAGCTTGAATAGAAGATAAATACTAAACTCCTACCTCTGAAAACAGAATAAATCTTGGAAGCAAAAGTGAAAGCATAATGCTCTTTAGAGGAAAACTCCTAGATGAGCATAGTTCATGTTCTTCTCATGCTGATTTTAGCAATTTCTGCTGTTTCCCCCTCTTTGCTCTCTTTTTTTGCTCTCTTTTCCTAGATTGTCATCTCCTGCCCCTTTCCATGTCCAGCAAGCATCTGTTAGTTAAGCAGTCATATTGCTGCGTGAAAACATTTGCCTTAGGCTGTTATATTTGGGTCAGCACAATTTACAAAAGACTGGCAAAGCCCCAAGACACAGTCCTGCGATTTGTCAGAGATGTACTATGGAAGATGAGCAGAGGTGCTCTCCACTAGTGACCATTATTAGTTTATTAGTCATCTGTAATCAGAGCTGTTGGCCTGCTCTTCTCTATCCAGTTATTAGTCATTCCCTCATAAACGATTAAAAACACTAGATCTGTTGCACACTCAGCTAACAAAAAACCTGTTTATTATGCAGGATTAATTATTGTGCTTGTTTCTAGTACACAAAGTTTGCATTTCAAAAGTCCTCATTAAGATTGAAGAAGAAATATCTGAAATGTACGTAATTGTGGTTGCCTCTACTTCTTTCTGTTGTATTTTTAATAGTCTATCCAAATTGCAGTATTTTCTTACTAAAAAACAGGAACTAAGATGAAATTTAAGACTTCAGGTTGGCACAGTTGATCCTTTAAGTAGTTAATCTTACATAAACTGAAAAAACCTCATTATAATTTTTTCTTCACGACTGTCAGCTTCTGTAATGCTTAATGGTTAGTGAAATGGTGAAGGTAATTAGTAACAGCTTAAGAATAAATTGGTTACTGAAGACAATTTGAAAGCCAATTCTCCCATATAGTGTTTCTCTTCAGAGTTATGAAGAATTCTGCCTTGTTTTTTAAAATCCAGTGACTTGTAGCATCCTAGCTTGTAACTAGGAGAATGAATCTGAAATTAAGACTTCTCTCATAATCTGTTTTAAAGGAATTCAGACTATGGATGTATGTAAGTTCACCTACTAATAATGGTATTGTACAGAATACATACTATTCTATAAGAAAATAAATGTTTAGATTCAATAAATTAGAAAACAGTGAATCAGTAAAATACCATTTCAAAGTGAAGTTCAGATCCCTTTGACATTGAGTACTTGTCTTCTGTAAGTGATGAGACTGCTCTGTCACCCCACAACTTTACGACTAGGTATAAACACTTTCTAGTGCTGTCTTTTAACTTGTACTTTAAAATATGGGAATACTTCCTTTAAAAACAAAAAAAAAGCTCTGGTAGGAGCTTTTGGGATATTTATTCCCATAAAGGACAAACCTTCAGCTTCTGGTTTGGTGCATTAGTTTTTTTGTATATGGCCTTATAGCTATTACTTTGCATTATTTGGGAATGTGAATTAACTGAGTTATGCTGCCCACTCTTGCTGGCAACTATTGGCAGTAATAATGCCTCCGAAAAACTAAGCCAATACATACACACAATACAGCTAACAAAGTTTTTATGCTCTGTTTCAGGTTAGAAACCTGGTTTCCACGTTGCTTTCTCTCTGACTGTTCATATTCATTGATTTGACAGTTTAATTGTTGTCATTTCTCATACGTCCCCCATTCTCTCAACTGCTGTTTTTCTAGTGTTCTCATATCCTTCAGTTTGTTAGACTAAACAGAATCCTGTTAGCCTCTGGTGTGGTAGGTTTTCCTGTGTGTCTGATTATATTAATATATCTTGGAATAAGTTTCAGTTTTAATTCTTCTTATTTTTCACATAGCATGATGACCTATATAGCTATATTTAGAATTCAAATTGAGATCTCATCATGGCTTGTACGGTGTCATCATTATCTTCTTGTTTCTCATGGAAATGTCTGTGATTATGCTCTAGTGTTCCAATTACCCTTTTTTGCAGCTACATAATATCATTTCCCACATAACTGACTGATGTAGTGGGCAGTTCAGCTAGAAATGGCTGATGCCTACAAGGAAATCCTAAATACTTGACTTGGTGCTATGTCATTTTGTCCTTTTTCTGTTTTGGTTTAATACTTAAGGTTGTATGGGTTTTTTTCCCCTATGGTGTCCTGTTATATCACTTGTGTAATCTGTGACATCAGGCATCTCAAACATTTTTCCAATCCTATAAGATTGCTATTTTAAGTATTGAAGAGGATTGTCCCACAATGCTTCTCTGCACACCTCTATTGGTAACATTCAGCCTGATGCTTGAGAAAGAAAACTTTATTATGCAAACTATATATCTATTCAGCATGGTATTACATTTTATTACATTTACCTTTATGTTTTATTCTCACCTTCAAAATTTGTGCTAAAGCTTTGCATACTTTTAAAATCAGTATTATCCAATTTTTTTCCTTTTTTTATGAGTATTGCATACTTGCTGTCCTTCAGTTAGGTTGTACTGGTCCAGCCTATTAGAGTTACTAAAAATCATCAAACTTTTGATTAAATGTGCCTATTCCTTTGGATTTCTCAGGTAATAAAGAGGGTTTTTTTCTTCCACTCCCAAATTCCAATTAGAATGCATTGGTATTGGCACAGATCACATCCACCTTTTTACCAGTGCACAGAAATCTGAGAATGATTATGCTTACCTAAGAAAACCATACCTGTTGTCTCAAAATGCATCATGTATATTTGCATTTAAATACACAAATATATAAGCAGAGCATTATAAACTTGAAATTCACTGCATACTCGTTTTTGAGACAGGCTTTTAAAAGGGAAACATTGTTTACTACCAAGTGTTTGAGATAAGGAAGGATTTTATCTTCAGTGTCATTGTAAAAATTCTGAGAATGTTGTCTATAATGGGATATTGCTTCCAGAGACTTTTGACTGTGATGTTGTAATTAATTTTCTTTAAATCTTCTTTCTTGAGAATTTGCCAGTAGTATTTGCTTGCAGTAGTAGATGTTTTTAGTAGTATCTACTTTGAGATATTTTTTACATAAATGTACAGTGATAATCAAATTAGGGACTTAATTTAGTTACATATGTGTATGTAGATCTTTTACTGAAAGTTTTGGACATGTAACCTGCTACGGGATCACTACATTTCAGTCCTCTTGCCTTGATATTTTATTTACAATTTAAAATAAAAATATTCTGCTTTAGGAGAACTGCAAAGGAGATGAAAAATAAGGAGTATCTCTCTAGGAAATATTTTTAGCTTTCCAAGGAATGACTGCTTGTTGAACAGCAAGTTTCTGAGTTTACCTGCTATATGTTTCTTTTATATGTTTTACAGATAGTATAGTTCTAAGAGATCAGATTTAGACAGAATCTTAATCTTCTGGCAACTCGTTCACATAGAGATTTAATTTTTTTGAAAAGTTGAGCTGCAATTTTTGAGTTACAATTGGGTTCAATGAAAGAACAATACTGAAAAAATAATCTTTAGACCATTACTGAAGGTATATTTTCAGTTACTATCAGTAATACCTGTTGCAGCTTTGTGCTTAGGTGCAAATATTTCTGTGGTGATGAGTTTTCCAAGTTCAGAAGTTAAATATTTCTGTAGAAGTATGATACATCTTTGTGACAGAATGGCACAGATAATATATATTGTGCTATTATGACTTCAATTTTTCCTTTAGTGTAGGTGAACTGGTTCTCTGTATTTCTTTTCCAAATTAATCTGCAATTTTTCAAGTCTGTTATCGTAGTTCAGGTGTTTAGCACGGATTGATGTTGAATGCTTAGCACCAGCAATATAAAGGCTGGGTAGACTGAGTATTTGATGTGCATTATTATTTTAAACTTGAATTAGCCCTTCCAGTCATAATGGAAGAAGCGAAAACTGCTTCAATCCAGTATTTCTCATCAGTTACTGCAAGAAAATTACTAGTTTAGACACAACCTATATCTCCGAGCCAGGAAAGGTTGAGAATGTTTCCCTATTAACTTCTGTGTAGTTCTACAGGTAAGAAATTCACAATTTATATCTTCAATTTCTTAGGGTTAACTGAAGAAAGATTAGCACATGAAACAAGGTGACAAACCTATGAACTTTTTTATCACCCAGGGCAGTCTTTCACTTCACAGAATTAGCTTATTACAAGTGTAGTACAGTCAGTTCTGCTATTCTGTCAGTTTTGGTTAAAGTCAGCAAAGTGTGGGTGTGCATATTTGTAGTTTACATATGAATGGAGGTTTGCTTCCAATGCGTTCAAGAGAAATTTGACTGCATACAAATGTTGTGAAGAAAAAATACAAACTCTGTACTGTTTTCACTGTGATCCAAGTAAAACACCATCTGAAACCTAATGCAGTGTTTAGTTCAGAAATCAGATCCAAAAATGTCCATTCACAGCTGGGGATTCTTCTATTTCGTACCAGATTGATATCTTAGGGTGCAGGTAAGGTAAGGGGGCGAGGAAGTCCTTCCTACTTACATCCTAGATGAACAGTGAGGATATTACCATGAATGGGATTTTTATTAGGGTATTCTTTCAGCACTGTTAGGATGGTTGTTGGGGACTCTTTGTAGAAGTTGGAGGGAGGCAGTTGCCCTCCAGCAATTTCTATCAGATAGCAAGTACTGCTTGCAGTGCTGGGATACTCTGACCTCTGCTCTGTTCCAAAGTGATTCTTACGTCTTAGGTTATCTGTGGGCATGGCTACTTTCAAACTAATAGAAAAAATGAATGAATGACGAAAAATACATACTGTTTTTAGCTTTTTATTTCTACTTTAGGTATCGTTCTTACCACGTAGTAAAAATTAAGGGGTTTTTCTCCGTCCTTTCAGTGCATTAGTTAAGGAAAGACTGATCTGTTCACTAAGCTCCTTTCTGAGTCAGGGAGCTTAATGCCCTATTTTGTTTTGTATGAGGGCTGTCATTGGGTCACACGTGGAACTCCTTACAATTATCATTACAATGCTGTCTGTATTTAAACCAAACTCAGTTTCTGTGTTTTGTTTAAGAAGTATAGTCTTGTCACTGCTGTCTTGATATAAAATCTTTCACTAGGAGTGGTACATTGCTTGTATGTCAAGGCTGCTTTGAACTTACTTTGGCCAAGCAGTTGAGTTTGGGATTTAGAGATTATTTATCTTGCAGTCAAGGATTTGCTGAAAGAAAGGTCAAACCATCTTTAACAGAAATATCAAAATGGATTAAGAAACTGACCAGAAAGAGAATATGGAAGGAAATCCAGAATAAATGTAAAGATTGTTTTTAATCATATGGAAGACCACAGATATTCTTCTGATGAGGCCTTTAATATAAAAGTGTTTGATACATTTCCAGTATTAGAAATTGAAAACCTAAATTGTGCAGAGTGATCCTACCTTTCTCATGCTTCCTGTGTACTTCTATATACGATAACATATACCTGTAATTAATCCAGTTAGGTGCTTCAAAATCTTTGGGATGAAGGAAAACAAATGTGTTCAAATATGTTCGTAAAAGCAAGCAAGATCTAGTTTGTTTGTTTCTTTACCCAAACCAAACCCCAGCAAATAAATGAATTTTAAATAACATGCATATTTTTGCACAAAATGTGTGTGTAATGTTAGAGAAAAAGAAATCAAACCTTTTTTTAAATTCAAGGGGTTTTTAGATTCAGTAATATGAATAAGTTCAGAGATTGCTTTTGTCATAAAATACAGATTATCATGATAATTCGTTATGTCTTTCTGTTACAGATTAACTAAACTCCAGATATTGGAACTTAGAGAAAACCAGTTGAAAATATTGCCAAAGTAAGTATAGTATTGTTCTAGAAAATCTTACAGCATTTGCTTTAACATTAAATCCAATTGTACCTCTCTCTTAAAATCTGTTATCTTTCTAATCTATGCCTTGCAATTCTCACTTATTTCATCAAACAAGCCTAGGCTGATGATGATGCAGTTCCTGCTGTTTCTGTGAGCAAGAGCAGTGCTCTTAATTTTTGAGCTGTGACTGTGCAGCTTTGTGCAATTTAACAAATATATAAAAGGTCAATGAAAAGAGAAACAAATCCCAAAGATAGAATGTGAATAATCAGCTATAGAATCATGAATTTGTTGTGGTGTACTGGAAGAAGGGTCTTCCTCTGGCAACAGAAATTGGTAGAGAGGTGTTGGTTTTGGTAGGTGTAATAAGTTTTGGTGGAGGAGGACCTAACAGTTGAATATACACTCTCTCCTACTCATATGCTAGGAGAGACTTGAATACAGTAGGCTGAACTGTGAATTGCCAGCCCTTCAAATACAACAGCCAGTTTTCTTACACTAATTATATGTGTAAACATCACCAAGGAGTATGTTCTCTTGGAATTCCCTTTTTGTGTGCCTAGATATTATAGAGTGGGGTCTGCTATATGAAGATGCCAAAACTTGTATCTGAAATGACATGTACAGCATCAGAAAGTGTGAATTTACGTCTTTGAAGAATGAAGCATTCTGCTCATTCATATTCTCAATCCTATTTGGCTCTTTCTACTATCACTAATTTTCAGTTGAAATAAATTAGAGGATGTGTAATTTGGGGTGGTAGCTCTGTAAATGAAGTTACTCCCAGTTGAGAAACAGTAGCTACAATTAAAGCTTACAGCTAATACAGATTTTGTTTATAAGATCACTATGACATTAACTGCCATAATTAACACTAACAGCATGTAAGAAGTGTGGTTTACTCTTGTAAAAGCCAAACGCACTTTCTTTTGAAGCTGCTGGGATTTTTTTTTGTTGTTGACTTCAGTGTTTACAAAGTTCTATCCTTGCTGGAAAACTAGCCAGCAGCTATCATGAAGATGTCTTCTTCTTCACCTCCATAATGATCTACAGTACATGCTGAGCTGTCACCTTTATTATTCTGTTCTGGTACTCTAGTGGCACATGCTATACAGCCTTATACAGTGTAGAAAATCCAAAGGGATTTTTTTGGTCTAATAAGATGTAGCAATACATGCTAATATTTTTGCTACAGAATACCACTGTCTTTTCATATTTTCCTATGACTTTCCTATGACTTCTTAATATTTTCATTCTTGCAGCAAAATTCTTTCCTATTTGTAATGAGAAATGTATTTGGATAAATTTCTACAAAGTCAAGCTAGTCATCTTGCTGAGTAAAACATGCACATAATTTTTGACATTAAAGCATGAAGCACTTGAAAAAATGTTAATCAAAATGGGTAATTAATGCCAACATACTAAATCAACCTTGTTTTATGCCAAATGCATCATTTTGCTTGGAGCTGATCTACAGCCAGAGACTACAAAACTGGCAGCATTATAATGCTAACCAGATAGATGAAAATATTTCTACTGAAAGGAGAGCAAAACCACACAAAGACTATTTTAGAGGCATTTCTCTAGTAGGTAAATTGGAAAAATGGTCCAATGGAAATACAGTAAGTTTATCTTTCATTTTTTTAAGCTTCTGTGGCCTAATTGTCAATAAAAAGAGTAAGCTTTTTAGAAAGAAGGAAATTATTTGGGAGTGTAATTACAATGATTCAGGGCCCAGTCTTGCTATCACACATACCTCTGGGATTGTATGCCCCTTGAAGTAAGCTGTAGTGTTAACCTTAGTGATGCTGTTTGTATGCATCATCAAAATATGAGGCATAATTTAGAGTACAAGATCCATTAATGTTGGGTTGTTTTCACAGCAAGTTCAACAATATGAATTATGAAAGATTTTCAGTTTATGGGAGAGATTACATGGCCCTATGTCAAAGAAAGAAATGGTCATAACTCAGTGATGGTGTAGATGTTTGTTTCCACTTCCTTTGATATGGAATTTTCCTGCTGCCTTAACATTATTTGAAGCCCTGTTTGCCTTTTGTCTGAAGTCATAGTTGGTCTATAAACAATAGAGAAATGCAAGGAGATATTAGTCAAAGAATAGCTGAAAGTGCTGTAGATTCTGCAGGCAGTGGGGAAAGGAGGGAATATTACTGAGACCTTCATCCTGCAAACGCATTTCTGTATGTTTTATAGATGAATGGGTGTGTTTGCCAGGTGACAGACATTATGGCAAGGAAAAAAAAGGCCCCAGATCAATAATTTGTTATCTTGTCAGTGTTACATAACATTGTTTTGCATGGTGTGGTCTGTGAAGTTTTGAAAGCTGCAGAATGCTGTGTTTAATGCTTTAAAGGAGTCTTCAGCAGTGTTTCTGTAAGACTCAAATTTGTTAGGAACAGGGTAGTAAAATTGATGTTGGCATGGCCTCATAAAGCTTTGAGAGATTCAACTTATGCAGTATTTCAGAGCGCTTATATAATTTTTGTTAGAATTGGAAAAAGAGTGTTAGCAGTTGGCTAACAGCATTCATCCTATTCATTAGCTTCAAGAAATGGGAAAACTGTTTCCCAGATTGTTCTGGAAGGAGCCTTTTCATGTTTTTGTTCTTTCCTTCTCTGTGACAGTAGGAATGTGAGTTAAAGGCTTTCCTTTAAAGCCTATGTGTACTATGCAAAAAATGTATAAAAAATGGCTTCTGTTTTTCTCCTGGTCATGTGTTTACCTACTTATGCTAAATTCCTAGTTTGTTCCCAGTGTAGTTATTATAATATAATGAAAATCAAATTAATAGGCTAATGTTGAGTCTCCTTCTTGGAGGTTATTTCAGAAGTAGTATTAATAATCACATTACCTTAGTTTCAATAAATAAGGCATTTTTCAATATAATATTTTTGAATTGTATATTCAGGGCAGCTGTAGAGCTTACTGTATTTGAAGAACTGAAGCTCTGCCTAGCTGCACAGAGGCATCTTGTGCTCATGCAGTTGTTTCTTATAGATACTAGTGTTGGTAGCTATATTCTGATAATATAAAAGACTCTACCGTTTAGAAGCTCTTTCATTTAATTTTTGCAGAATTTTATGGTATTTACCCAGTTGCAGTTTATATGTAAAAGTGTTAGATATTACTTAATAATCTATGGAAATCTGTTATTAAATAAATACGGAACATAATGTCATATGAGGGATTCATAACCCCTTTGAAAATACTTTTAGGTAGAACTGCTATTGACTGTGGAGTATGCTGAGTAGTCCACCATGTGCAGTAATCGATAATCTTTGGGGGTCCCCAAAATAAGCTTAAATGGAGGAAAAATGTTTCAAAAACATAGCTTGAAATAATGGATTTTACTTTTATTTCAGTCATTGATTTAACCTCTCTTGTCAGTTAGCTTAAAGAGTATTGATGTGTCACAAAATTCAATTTCGTAATTTGATTTAATGTATGACAAGAGAAATAAGTAGGGTTTTAGACCATGTGGAAGCAATCTGTCAGCAGCTTGGAGAGGGAGAAGGGTGTTGTTGGTTACTGTGATTCAATAGTGGCCTTTTATGTTTTAACTAATCATTAGGCAGTAGTCTTTCTTAGAGATGAAACATATGGTTAACCAGCCTTTGGCTGCTGAAAGGACGTATTGAGACTGTAGGTGAAAAGCTGGACCACTCAAAAGAGATGCTTCACTGTCTTACTCTGTCATAAAGATTTCTCTGTTTGTCTTTAGTTGTTGTAAACTGGTCTGTAGGTGAGTTGCAGTGAACGCTTCATGTGACAAGTTTCCACAATTACTAGTATGTGTCTGGTTCAATAGTGTGTGAAAAGTAGACCTTATTCAGGTATCATTCCAGTTAAAAAATACATTTTTGTGAATACTGGAAGACTTGATGTAACTGATACTTTGTTAGATCTAATTCTTTTTTAATCCCTTCCTGTGCAGAACCATGTCCAGACTGACTCAGTTGGAGAGACTGGACTTAGGAAGTAATGAATTCACAGAAGTGGTGAGTTTTTCGTTAGTAACAGAGCTTTGCATCTTTTATAAATCTCCTTATAGTTTGATCTGTTTTTAATAAATATGGAAATGTAAACATCTTTAAGAGTTCTGCTGCTGAGCAAATATTATGTATACCTTATGCTACTTTATGTAGCCTATTATATAAAATTATAAATATGAATACATATTTCCATTTTAAAATGAGTCTGTCATATAGTATGGTTACTGTATTGATAAATAATTAATGTGTTTGAATTATAAACGTAATTGTTTGCTTTATAATGAGTTCTGAACACTTACTGGTTATCATGTATTTAATGTTACAAGTTCTGTGCATAACTCGCTTTTGTTACTGTGCACAGACTACTTAGACCCAAGGGACACTGTATTAATTTCAAGTTTGAATATTGTTCAAAGCAGGATTTACAGTTGAGGTGCTTAGATTTTTCTTTCAGCATGGATTGAATTGTTTCCTAGTCTCACAGACAAGTGTATCTTGTATTTAAAGTTACTTAACATCTGCTTCAACTTCCCTGGTTAAAGAAATTGAAATAGAAGTTTTCTGAAATGTGCTGATCTGCAATACAATAAAGTCAAGTCTTTGTGGGCCACTAGTAGAATATGCATAGCTGAACACTTGCCTAGTGGTATGGTCTGGCAGATAGGGGACTGTGTTTAAGGAGTCGTTCATTAGTATTGTTACACTTCCAGCCATTACGTTACCATTGGTGCTATATTCTCATCACAGGGTGGGTATTTGTGTGGGAGACTTAAACTAATGCATACAAGGCCCACATTAAGCCATAACAGCCAGGAACTAAGCATAGACTGTAAATAGCTTTGTATCTGCTAGCCTTTTAGCTATAAGAGCCAACTACTGGGTTCACTAAGATCTTATCTTAAGGTAAAAGCACAAAAAGGTTGTTGGTTACTATGATTCAATAGTGGCCTTTACTGTTTTAACTTATCATTAGGGTTGTTTTGGATAAACATCTCTCTGAATGTTAATTTAGTTAGGCATTTCTCTTGGAAAATGAATTATTAGGAGTCAAGACTGCAACTTATGCAGGAATCTTGTATACTTAACATACAACAAAATGTAGTTAGCATTTAGCTGAACTTGGCTGTAGTTCCTAAGGCGCAGTTGGAATGGAAACACAATCCTGCACTTAACTGTATGAATGGAGTGGTTTGCTTGTATCATGGAGATGTACCCTTTTTTGATACAGAAATGAAAGTTGTTTCCATTTTTCCCAAAACAAAAAAATCACTGGGATTTTTGAAAACCAAATTTTCTGAGATAATGGAACTTAAGGGTTTTTAGACCTCCTTCATGAATGAGGAAATGATACACGTAATATGTACTTATTGTTGTCTCTATTGAAAAATAATACTTTCTGACAAAAAAAAAAAAAAGGAGAAAACCCCCACAACATCAACCTTTGTTGTAAAGATTATTTAGTACTATGATTAAGTTCTTCAGAGTTTTTTGTATATCTGGTATGTATTTGCATTTCAAAAGTGCATTATCTGGGTTTTCTTGAAAAAAGTGTTTATAATAGCTATAGTAAGACATTATTAAACTTGCAAGGGATGAATTATTGGAGTATTGGAGTTGGTTTTGCTGTTCACAATTTTTTTTGTAAGTTTTTAAAAAAAATTACTTCCCTTTACAGCCTGAAGTACTTGAACAACTGAGTGGGTTAAAGGAATTTTGGATGGACGGTAATAGACTAACACTTATTCCAGGGGTACGTTCTTTTATTATATTAAATATTTACTATTTCCAATTACAGTGATATTTGCTTTGTCAGTGATCATATATGTTGAAGATGCTGTGCAATTTTAATGTTACATAAAGCCAAAAGGCAAAATAACAAATGCTTAACTTAGTCCACTTAGAAATTATAATGTATGATGAGGGCTGGGTTCCTGGCTTTTTTTTTTTTTTAATTCATTGAAAGTTGCATACTTCCCATCTAAAAATTATGTTCCAGTTAAGGAAAAGGGTAAAAATCTTAGATCAAATTTAGGGTTGACTGGTCTTTCCAAAAAGGAATTATTTGATGTTAGCAATCAGGAATTTACCTGATAAATACGTTGAGTGAATTTTTAATGGTCATGAGTTTAAAGCAGGCAGTACGAATTTTGGTGCCTTGTAAACAGAAAGCATTGCCAGTTCCTGAGAAAATGTTCTGTTGCCTTTTTTTTGGTTTCTGATGTCTCTGAGGATTACACGTGGTTCAGGCTGACCTATCATTACAGTACCTGAGAACCTTTGCTTATGTGTAGTCTACTGGTAAATGACTATTTGAAAGAGGCTTGTTTTCAGCCCAGAGATCACCGCAGTCTTGAGATGTGCAGCCTTGTTGCCTGATCAGTAGTCTTCTCTATTGCATTTCCTTACTTTAGCGAGCTCATTCTTGAAGGGTTGAGTGGTTTGATTGTAGAACACAAGTGAACATTTGTGTTCTATGGTAAAATAAAACTCTATTTCTGAAAGTGATTTCATCTTCCCCATGAATATTTTAGTAGAGTAGCGTACCCAGATCTTTTAAGCTTATGCTCAGTTCATATGGAATCTCAAACAAGCTGATATTTTGGGTTGTTTCTTTCGATTTAGTGCACATAGGGATTCATCATTTTTGGTTTTGAGGTTAAGTAGGATGCAGTTTTACACAAAAGACAAACAAACATTAAGAGTCTGTACTGGAGCGTAATGATGTCTTTACATTATGTGTCTGTGAAGTCTGTTGATTCATGTTACGGATAAGCAAGTGTTACTGTGGTGTGTGTGTAAAAACAGCTGTGCCTCTCTGCATGAAGTATTTCATTATAAATCTTGGATATTTGCATAAAACTGTATTTCAGCACTATAAATAAGTTTTTTCCTCTGGCAGTAGAGACATTTGTCAGATCTGATGGATTTTTTGTTTTGAATGTGCGCTTTGTAGAAGGCATTATTTTCTCTTATTTTAGTTCGTAGGCACTTTGAAACAATTGACCTACTTGGATGTTTCTAAAAACAACATTGAAGTAGTTGAAGAAGGTATTTCAGGTTGTGAAAGCCTGCAAGACCTGCTGTTATCCAGTAATTCACTTCAGCAACTGCCAGAGTCTATTGGTTTGTATTTTTGGTTAATTCATCTTCTTAAAAGCTTATAGTTCAGAACAGAACATTTCAGACTAGAAAAATGACATTTTAGATCTGTTTCAAATGATGAAAAGTGTCAGTTTTTGATAAAGCTGTAATGTGTGGCTGAATAATAGCTTGTAATTGTTTTGGAGTGTTCTTGACTTTATACAGTAGGTTGTAAATGGATGAGAAACTGCTGTCTGTATCAGAAGAAAACCAATATTTATTCCTCCTTGCCAGCCCTCACCCCTCCTTCCCCGAAACACAGCCCAATGGCCAACACACTGTAAAGTGGCAAACTAGTTCTGTAAGCTCATCCACTTGTTCCCTTAGGTACAACACTATAGCATGCCAGGGAATAGAGAAGATGTGGTTGCTTGGCCGTAGTTCGTTTTTTTTCTCCTCATTAAGTAATAATTAAAACTCAGCTTAATCAACTCACACATCCTTTTTAATTTATTTGTTCCTATTACAACAGGTTCCCTGAAGAAAGTGACAACACTTAAAATTGATGAAAACCAGTTGATTTATTTGCCAGACTCCATAGGAGGGTAGGTATTTCACCAAAATAAAAACTTGAATTGCCTTTCTGAAGACTTTTCCGTAACAGTGGCTCCTCTTTTTCTATGACTACTTGCTTTAATATCTTCTACCTACTATGTCTTAACAAAATTGAAGGCAAGTGTTTTTTCATTTCTTAGTTCTACTTTGAAGCATGTATATGTTTTTATTATTTAATACCAAAAGATATATGCTCCTCATGTAGTGCAGCCACCAATCTATAAAAGAAAAATTGAATGTGAAGGAATACAAGATTCCTAAAGAGGCAGTCAGCTACCTGAAACTGTTCACTGACAGTAACATGGTTGTAGTAAAATACTGCAAATGATTGAACCACTGTCAAAAATCTCATAAAAAGTCTGAACACGTAGGAGAATTTTCACCTGTCAGTCAGCAGCAGGTTTTTTTAATATATATTTTGGTGTTCAGAAATTTAAAACTTACAAATAATGACAGAAATAATTGGATCAGAATTAAGTGCTGTGCAAATGTAGAATTTGTTCCATTTTCTTTTCATCTATTATAATTAATGTAGGTTTTGTTGCCAGAGTTTACAAAATATTGCATCACTGCCAGATTATTAGGTTCACTGTCTCTAATTCTTGAAATTCTTTACTTGTTTAGAAACTGCACTGAGCTCCAGTTTGACTATGGTCTGTTCTATTCTGAATGTTTCAGTGCCTTATACCAGCACATTGTCATGTAGCATACAAACATTTGATGTTGTTGACCTTCCTGTTTTCATTGAATGATCTCTTTTGAGGACAGTGTAAAGGAGATTTAAAAAAAAAAAAAAAATGTTTTGGCAAGCCCAAAATGAAATCAAAAAACTCCCAATAAATCAACAAACAAAAAAACCTACCCCAAAACACACTTTAGGCAATCAGTAAAGGATTTTCCTTGGATTTTAACTCCCTTGGGTTTATTTTAACTGCGTTTGAGAGTAATAATTAATAGTGATGTTAACTTCCTGTAAATTTTAAGCATTCAATTAATGTTGGTTTAATTAATCTGTATAGAGGAGTAATTTTTTTTTTTTTAGGTTAATATCAGTAGAAGAACTGGACTGTAGTTTCAATGAGATTGAAACATTGCCTTCATCTGTTGGGCAGCTCTCTAATATAAGAACGTTTGCTGCAGATCATAACTTTTTAACACAGCTGCCATCAGAGGTATGTATGTAATTACAAAACTATAAAATGACTATTTTAATGTATTTTAAACTATATAGTCTGTACAACTTGTGGAAAACAAGTTAAAATAGTTCTTGAGTGGATTTTCTTTGTGCATGTTTTCAAAAGAGGATGTATAGAAATGTACAAGTTTTCAAATAATGAAATTCTGATTCTGTTTTTTAAACAAGCAGAAATTCATTGCTTGTATATTTAAATGAAAAGGCTTAATATGTAAGAATAAATTAATTATACTTTACAGGCCAAATACCTTTAAAACGAATTGTTTCAAAACACTAAAAATTTGTATATTTATGTTGTGAAGAGGAATTAATTCTTCTTTTTTTTTTTTTTTTTTTTTTCCACAGATTGGAAACTGGAAGCATGTAACAGTATTGTTTCTGCATTCTAATAAGCTTGAATTTCTCCCTGAAGAAATGGGTGATATGCAGAAATTAAAAGTCATCAATTTGAGTGATAATAGGTTTGCGAATGCTTTTATTCAAGTGGAATTTATATAAAATGCAGTAGTAATGTAGAGGGATTGTTACAAATACATTATGCTATCTTTCCTTAACTCACACACAGTTTAGATATTTATTGTATTACTGTTCTGTTCTGGATCTTGCAGTTCCAGGGTATTAAGTTGTCTTTATTGACTTGGCACATGCATTGAAGTGCAGGTTCAGTACATTACTGATTGTTAGCATGTGTTTTTCTGGGGAATTAGTTTGGTTATTTTCATAAAGCTTTTGATTCTTAAAATTCAGTAGCTTCCTCTATTGCAAATGGAACACGCGACACTATCACAGTAGAGCGTAAGACACTTTGCTGTTCTGGGGAAGGGGGAAAAGAGTTGTATTTTATTAGAGCTGATCATTAAAAACGGACAAAATGTTTAGCTTCAGGGAATTCCTAGTTTATAGAATTAAAATATATTGGGAGAGAGAAATATCAGGGAGCTCTCGCACCTGCTCTGTCAACCCAGCTTCTCTGTACTCCATATGGAACTTGGTTATCCATTAATGCCAGAGCTTCCATTATCCAGGGCAAGCCCCTTCCCAACACATGTGCCTTGGAGAAAAACTTATTTTCAGCTGTAGTACTTCTTTCCTTCATTGGCATGCATGAATATTGGCAGATAAAATGCTGACGATTCCAATTTGTAATTTACATTAAATGTCTTCAAAATTATATTCGACACTCAGCTGAGTTAAATTCAAGTTACAATGTTGCTTTATCTTAAGCTAAAAAAAGCTTCCTTTTTTTCCTAAACTGGGTAGAAATAAGTTTTTCTCATTTGCTTGCAATTTTTAAAATTTCAGTTATAGCTTTGAATCTAAACTACATGCTGTAGCCTTTCAACTCCCAATAGTTAATAAATTAACTTTTTACGTGAATGTCCTTTTAAAACATTTTACAAGCTGATGCAGGATTGTTTAACAGTCTTAACAGTATGGCTAAATGTACTTACATAAATTCTGGTTGTAATTTACAGACTGAAGAATTTACCATTTACGTTTACAAAACTGCAACAGCTCACTGCTATGTGGCTATCAGACAACCAGGTAAAATTTTTTAAAATTAAAAATAGGTGATTGTTGACTTCATTCCTAATGGAATTGACAAGTACAGAGCCATCTGTTAAATAACGAGACTTAGTATTGTGTACATGGATCAGTACTTCCTTGACATTGCTATGTCGCTTCTCCTGCAGTAAACAACACTGAGCCTACCTGTCTCTGGAGACTCAAGGCAAAGTTCTGTGCTGTGAGGAAATGCAATTTAACAGATGGGGAGAGGGGTGGAGAGTTTGTTCATTTTTGTTTTTCTTAATTCAGGCTTGTTTACACAGAAGAGTTAGTGATCATAAGCTCATACTTGAATTTGTACATGCTGTTGCTTTCACAGCTATGCTAGCGGGTAAATTCAGCATGCCTTTATTGAGTTAAGTTTCTTGCCACACGTTTGAACACTGTGGCTGTCCAGGTTTCAAGCTGTTGAGCATGCACTTGTAGCTTGTATTCTTCCTTTGTGTTGAAGCCCTTCGTGCTATGCTGATTTTCTGAATGGTGCCACGGTGTACAAGGCTGCAGCCTCAGATCTGCACTTGTATTACTAATTTGGTAATTTCAGGAATCCTCTGCCCCTTTCTGTAAGGGAGATGGAACTAGATGTTCCATCTAGTATTAGTAGGAAAAAACAAGTACAAAATTTTTCTTTTTATATGATTGTGTGCAGGTTCAAATGGCCAGATATATCTGTGCATTCTGCCGGCTTTGGGATAGTAATAAGTCCCAACAAGAAACTAGGTTACTTTTGCATATGCAGTGTTTACTTTTCCCTAAAGCTGTTAACTGAGTTTCAGTCCTCAGTCAAAGCCAGTCATCAGTGAAAGACAGACATGTTAATAGCTTCGTTTGGTGAAAATTATTCAGAGGAGAAATAGTTTAATAGAAGGCAGAATAGTCTTCAAAATCATGAGATGGGCATGCTCTGTGATATGTAGATCATATTTACTTTTTTTGTGTATATTCTTGTAATATATCCTTCTTTCCTTTGCTTTCTAGTCTAAACCACTTATCCCTCTTCAAAAAGAAGCTGACCCTGACACACAGAAAACAGTGCTTACTAATTACATGTTCCCTCAGCAACCAAGGACTGAGGATGGTGAGGATTTCAGAAATACCCTCCTAGTGCCTTCTAGTGCTTGTGCAATACTTGTGATAGAATGTGAGAATTATAAATTTGGAGATTCAGTGAAGTTCAGATCTTTCTTGAAAGCATTCGCTCCATTTGAACCTTTTTTCCTCAGGTGCCAGTGTTTCTCTCTGTAGACAAGGGCTGCTTGTTTGGCTTAAGCTGACAAAATATCTGCCTCTGAGGTTGCTGTTCCAAATGGAACGTTTAGAAGTTCACTAGACAGTTTTTCAAAATTTAAAAATTCAATTTTTGTAAAATTCTTTATCAGTTTCTTTTGTTTTGATCAGGAAGCTTTAGTGATAATGAAGTCTATTAGAATATTTTCAGATGTGTTAAAATTGCAACTTTGCCCAATAAATGCAGCACAGCAAATATTCCACTGCACTTACTGAGCCCTAAAATTTAAATATTTTTCTATTTCAGATATAAAATCATTAATATGAACAGTCTTGGTATTGCTGTTGAAGGATATACATGTGCTGGGGTGGTAGTGGCAGATTTATTAGACTTTTTGCATGCCATTGTAGAATGTGATTGATGTAACACAGAGAAATGCCAGAATAAGAGGCAGTGGGTACCTAAAAGATTTTTTTAATCTCTTGTAAAATTAAGCAAGAAATACTTGTTTGTAAAGACCCTGGCAGTTGTATAACTTCTGCAAAATCATGCCTTTAGCTTAAGTCGTAGATGCTTAGATTTTTTTTTTTCAGGATTACTAATAATGCAGGTTTTTGTCACTAAGTTGTTCCTACTCTTCATTTTTAAATTTTCATTAAATGAAGTTAAGTGAATGTTCTTTCATGTGCTTAATGAGACCAATTCACTGAAGGTAGGCTATATAAATCTATACAAGTATAATTTACATTTTTAGATATATACACTCACATAATTTCATATTTTTATATAGAATAAAAATACTTTTCAGCATAGTTCTGAAAGTGTGAGTGTTAAGACTGGTATGCAGCTGGGTGTATGATTTTTTTTTCAGATAGGGATTGTACTGCTGTAAAAGTGCAGCCCAGTTCATAAAGCAGTGGCAGTGCAGTTAGTCTTTAAAGAATACGTACAAAAACACACCAATCTATCCAAGAGAAAGAAAAGACAACTTTTTTATTTGGCATAGTATATCCTATTCTTATAAGAGCTTCTTTGGTTTTTTTTTTTTAGTTATGTTCATATCTGATAATGAAAGTTTCAATCCGTCCTTGTGGGAGGAACAGCGGAAACAGCGTGCTCAGGTGGCATTTGAGTGTGATGAAGACAAAGATGAGAGAGAGGCACCACCCCGGGTTGGTATTAAATTTATTTTTGAGTACTTGTTGCTTCTCTCCCTCTTATTTCCACCCCTTAATCTCATCCTTTTCCTTACTTTGGCTGTGGGTTTCACTCTGCTGAATCAACCAAATCATCAGTTATAAGTTAAGAGTACCTAGCAGGATGAAACATCACACTCTAGGGTTTTTTTTGTTTGCTTTCAGTTTGGGTGTTTTTTGGACAGATCATTTTAAGCAGGGCACAAGGGAAGAGCTCTCAGCTGTTATCTGCCAATGTATGACCTAACTGGGAGACTACCTAATTAGGAGTGCTGTGGAGAACCACAGTGGGGAGACAGTGATTAATTCTGATTTTTTTAAAGTGAATTACAGTTGTCATAATCCTTGCTTGCAATCAGTGTACACACTGACAGGAGGGGTAGTGAAAGTAATTCATAATCTTGCTGGGTTTTATAAGCCTAATGCAGGTAGACTCGAATAGCAAAGTGGAGATCCTGGATTGTTCAGTGGTTCATCCTAGTTAATTATTTGTCATAAGTTTATGCTTTTGTTATGGTATTAAATTAAATGTGGAACATTATTGCTTTTTGCTACACAGGAGGGCAATCTGAAGAGATACCCAACTCCATATCCTGATGAACTGAAGAATATGGTCAAAACAGTCCAGACAATTGTACACAGACTAAAGGATGAAGAATCTACTGAAGATATTGCCAAGGAGTCAAAACGAGAAGTCCAGGCAGTTTCTGTAAAAGATGTGGGAGTAAAGGTTAGAGACAATACTATTCTCTGGTTTCACAAGAACTTCCAAAGATATTATTTATTCCTTTTAATCCTCTTCTCCCTCCCCTCTAATGCTTTAACGAGAAAAATTGTCAGATTGCTGAACACAATTTACCTCTTCCCCACCTAAGGAAGTCTGTAATGAACGTCTGGTTTGCAGTAGCATTTTTCCTCCTACACTAAGAACAAGGAAAGCGACTTGATTCTCAGGCAAATACAAACTATGGATATGTTAAGGAGCTGACTTCATCAGTTTCTGGAGGAATGGCATCTTTGTCATCCTCTGATCCTCTTTCATCTACTGGACTTCACAGTAAAATTTGGGATAATCTCCAGGGATCTTTTTGCTGCTCTTATGACTGAAGGTTTTATACAACAAGTTGGGAAGGCAGTAACAGCAAGGTGGCAAAGGTGTCTGTAACAGGCTGATGCAGTGTGATAGGTGATAGGACTACTGTTTGGTACTGACATAGAATCATTGTAGATATTGGCCTTTTGGGGTTTTCTTGTTTAACTGGAAATTTAATGGTACAAATGGACAGAAGTAAGGAGAAGAGTTCAAACTGATTGACAAAGGGTAGGATAGTCTGTGGAGACTGCCTTGGTAGTCTGTGGAGGTTTCTCAGCATTTCATACCTGGTGCATTCCATGCTTCATAATTTCAGAGGACAGATTTTTTCATATTTTCCCAAAATATGTAATGTTGATTCTAAATATATGTTACTGAAAACCTTTCAGGATGTTTTTTTCTGCTAATGTTCTTAATTCTGTAGACTTCAGAAATCGGTTCAATAAAGAACAAAGTAGATGAGAGAAAACAATACCCAGCAGGAAGCTCTGTGCAGAAGCCTAGTGAACCAGAAACTGAGCACAGCACTGCAAATTCACAGATAACTGCACTTGTTAAAACCTTGCAGAACACGAAAACAATTGTCAACCATGAAGACATGCTTGAGGTATGGCATTGCAATGGGCATTATAGCATTCAAAAACGTTCATAATGAAAGATACATGCATTTAAAGAAAAAGAAAGCAAACTCAATTAAAGGTTGATCTAAATTGTGAAAAGACTCATACTTTGATAGAATTCTTCAGTTATTGCTTGATTGTCAGTACTTCATTAAATAATCAGTTTTAATTGTCACTGAAAAGAGAAAATACCCGATTAGGGGGAGCAGTAAAAAAACTTTTATATCCAAATGACAAGGCACATGCATTTCAAGTGAAATGTGGAACATGGGTTTAAAAATACTTATTCCTCTGTGTTTATTAGTGAGCTGACAAGAATATTACTTGGAATATATTTACTTCTTATTGTGAGAGATTTTAAATTTAAACTTAGGAATTCTGTACATCTCTCTCACAAACATCGTGTATTCATTTACTTAGAAAGTTTGAGATGGATGACAAATTTTGGAACTTGTCACTTAATCAGTTCCCAGCCTGTAAAATACTTTTTCATAGTTTCATAAGCAGATTATTTTTTTACCTGCGTTATGTAAGCAGTGGACCACGCATGTATCATACTTTTGCTGAAGGGACTTGGTGACAGGCAGTTGTGGCTGTTGCTGCCTGCTTCTGCACTAGCATGTTCCTGCTTCTACTTACTTTCTGAAAATATTGGGTTTGACATTTTTCTTTAATTTAAAAACATAATTTCAGAAGATTAGGTTGTTTGTCTAATGATAGTGACAGCAATTCTTTATAGATGACCTGTATGCCAGTAAGTAAATGAGGCAGGGATAGTGAATTCCTTATTTCCCTGTACTAACCTGCTGGTAACTCTGTTGCAGAATCCAGTTATGTAAGCTTTGCATGTGTGTAAGTTTCCCATTTCAGTATTGATTACACTTGTTGTATGTTACATCCAAGAGGAAGGGCAGTGTGGTAGATGCAGCGAAGGATTGATTGCAGATAAAAGCAGATGGATTTTTAGTTTTTATTTTTAGTGAAGACTACTATAGCTTGTTTGCTACATCTCAGTCAGGTTTGCCCTCCCTGCAGTCGCAAGAACTGGCCAGGTAATTAGTATTATAGGAAGGTGGTGCTCCAATGGATTTCATGCATTAAATGCTATAAAACAGTAAGAAAAAGTGAATATTGGCAGACTGGAATTTGCAACATGGATTTTTTAGTGTTTGTAGTAGGAAGCATGTTTACTAAAAAGAAATTTCCACTTTTAGGGAAAGAAAGTTTGTTGGGGCTTTTCGTCAAAATGTTACTGGAAACGGTTTTTGAGGGTGATCAATATAGGGCTGGCAGTAGCGTACTGAACCAGTTGCACAGCTGCTTTTATGGCAGCTTTGTCTGTTAATCTCTTTCATAAGTGCACTGAACTCCATCTTATGGTTCAGAACTAGTGATTTCTAGCTTACATGTATTTAGCATTGCTTTATTCCTCTGCTGTTGTTCTTGAAGTTAAGTAACTTTTTTCCTTTTGGAATTTACCCCTAGCAAGCTACCCTGGCTCTTTTTTTTGCAAGACTAGGCAAGTCAAGCTCATTGTCTCTTCTGGCAGCATAGCTCTTCATTCCTAAAATTGTCTTGGTCACGCTACTCTATAGCTGTTTCAGTTTGAGATCTTTTTTGCAAGACCAACACCCAGCTAGTCAGTCTGCATTATTTGCTGGTTCAGTGATCACTTTGTGACTTGGACTCAACTGGAAATTCTCTCTAGTGGTGGAATGAAGGCTGCATCTGCTTGCTCGAAGTAGTATTTGCTGCTTAAGTTACCTGTTTGATTGTCATCCCATGGAGTTTAGCAGTGACAGTGCAAGTTTCCATGCGCTACTACTTCAAGATAATGCAGTTGACTTGCACTACAGATGCACTACAAAGCTATGTTATGCCTATGCTGTGTGGCTTGTTTATCTTTTTCCCCTTTATTGTTCATTGGGAGATAGTTTAGATAGCATTTACTTCACCTTCAAGCTGCTCTTTAAAATGCATAGCATAAAGCTCTTTTTCCTTTATCAGGAGTCAGAAGAACTCTCCTCTGATGAAGAGATGAAAATGGCGGAAATGCGACCACCACTGATAGAAACCTCCATAAACCAACCAAAAGTGGTAGCTCTTAGCAATAACAAAAAAGGTAAAATACCATAAAAAGCACTGGAAGTGGTGTGTGCTTCTGATAGTTTCTTGACTCAAAATGGCTTATTTTTCAATGAAATTATGTAAATATAGGCTTAATTTATATGTTTTAAAAGAAAGATAATTAATTCTCTGTTTAAACAGTGAAAGCAGGAAAAAAATCTGCAATATCTTATGCTCAAGTGCATGACAGAGAAAGCTGTGCTGACATCCTAATTTTCTTGATTCTTGTTACCAGTTTAAAAGCAGAGGGGAAGAGGAGGTGTATGTGTTTTGGGAGACTATGAGCTTGAACACAGTCTGGAAGTGCTTAAGAAAAGATTGCAGAAAGTGGTATTTATATTGGAAATATTCTATATTTCCCGTTCCTCCCAGATTTTGTGAATTGTTGCTGTTATAGACAGCTGCTATAATTGCTGCTATAGGCAGCAGTACTTGTTTAAATTTCTCAGAAAAGCTATGCTCTCTTCCTAAGTTTTGTTCTTAAACTTCTCTTTTGGCAACTCTTTCTCCAGAGTTATTTTACTCTTTTATTTTAATTTGTTCCTTTAATGTGAAACTTCAGAATATTTTCTTTCGTTAACTAAGTTTTATATTCTCTGAAATATAATTTTGGTCTGGGTAGCCATTTCTTGAAGACTAAAGAACGGCCTAGGATTCAGAGAAAACATGATTTAAAAATTGCGTAGCAAATAGTACTTTACTTTGTATGATATCCCGTACTTTCCAGGAGAAAAGGCTTTTCTGCCCATTAGATTTAAAAAGGTGAGATTTAGTGAGAAAAACCACATGGAGATAGCAGGACTTTTCTGCTGAGGATCACGCACGATGAAAAGGTTGATGTTTGTCAATGCTGTCTTTGAGTTTTTATGTCTGACTAAAGAACCAGGTCAAAACTTCTTTCTTGTCTCTGAAGATAGACATTAGTTCTGCAAAATTCATGCATTTGGCACCTATAACTGTGTCTTGAAGCAAAATTTTAAACTTACTTGTTTCTGCACTCGTGTCAGAATCACGGCTGGCTTGAATTCCCCCAAAGGAATTATTTTTATGTGGATGTAATATGTAAGTATGCATACCTTATGCAAGAATCAATGTGCATAGGGGTAAATTAGTCAGAAAATGTTGTCCTAAGTGATCTGCAAAGCTTGGGGATGCATTGGATTCCAAATCAGCAGAAGAACATTTTCCATTCCTGGTTTTTAACATTTATGAAAGAAATTTAGAGCTTATCTGATGATCTAATAGTTCCAGAGTATTTGATCTAATAAATAGCAATTTGACAATGATACAGTGTTCAAAATCAGGAACTGTGTAACTTTCAAAATTCTGCAGTGTATTTCATTTTCTTAGGGGCTTATGTAATTCAGAACTTTGAAATCATTGTAAAAACAGAAATGTGATTTGATATATATTTTGAGGAAGCATTCAATAATGTAGCACCACCTTATGTCAAGGAAACTGGGAATAAAGCAGCAACTTACATTTAATTAACAGGTAAGGGCTGTTTACATTGAGACAAATGTTTAAAAAATAGGAACAATTGCCAACAGTTGAGATTAACTTTGCAAAGGTGAAAGCTTAGATTTTAGTTTATGGTAGTAAGAATTACTGAACAAGAGACAATTTCTAAACACCGTACATACACATATGAAATGGCTATTAATAAGATGTATGTGTCTAAATTGCAAATTTTTATTTCAGATGATTCAAAAGATACTGATTCCTTATCAGATGAAGCTACCCACAATAGCAATCAGAATAACAGCAACTGTTCCTCTCCTTCTCGAATGTCAGATTCTGTTTCCTTAAATACCGACAGTAGCCAAGATATTTCTCTCTGTTCTCCTGACAAAGAAACACATGCTGCTGTTTTGTCCAAGATCAGGTTTGTAAGCCTGTACACCACTAAGCAAATACAATAGAAAATCGTTACTCAATATTTCATATCATGTGTACACTCCTTTAATTCATTCATTTACCACTCATGAAGGAATTTACATTTTAATGTTTTAAAATAAGGTTGATAATGGTAAGGTTTTTAAGGGTCTCCTAAAAAAAAAATTCAGAGACTAACTTTAGTATACAATACATGGTTCCCACCTTTTTAATAATGGTTCCCACCTTATTAATAATAGGGTGTAATAATTTTATCTTTTTAATTTTTTAATCCCTGCAAAATACTTCACTTTGTACTTCTTGACACTTCTGAACTGTTTTTAATAATTCCTGTTGAATTGAAATGAATTTCTGAAATCAGATGACACAAACATTTCTGAAATGAGTCCTCTATATAACATATTTCTGCAGTGGTAAGATAGTAAATGGTAAATCTGGTTTTTGGTCCTGTTTCGTATGCACAGTGTGGCTGTGTTGCATGTTAGTGACAGTTTTTTCTAAAACAGTTCTTAGAGAAATATCTTGGTTCTGTTTGGAATTTCTTTCAAGAACCTTCTTTTTTTTTTTCTTCCAGACAAGAAGATGAAAATTTGAATCTTTTGCAAAATGGAGGAGAATTGAGCATTACAGTAAAAGAAAAACTAAATGTGCAAGAGAAGGTTTCAAATTCGTCTGAATATGGATTAAGCATTGGAGAAAGATTAGGCCTGATAGGAAAAGGTGTTGATCTAAGCACTCCTATGGAGGAGTCTCGCAAATTAGACCAAATAAACATGAATATCAATAAACTGGCTAGTGAAGAGGCAGTTCCAGTTCCTGTAGAAAGGTTAGAATCACAGAAAATGGTTTCGGTGATGGGCACTTTGAATAACAACACAAAAGAAGAAAGTGAGCACTTGGAAAATGGAAATAAATATCCTATAAATAAAGTAAACGGACATCCTGAGGAAACAGAGTCTCCCAGTAAAGACAAGCTAGTGAAAAGCACTACAGTTGATGGTGATGCTGCTGAGCTGTCTGTTTCAAGAAGCACTGAAGATTTGTCCCCACAGAAAAGCGGTCCTGTGATGAAATCTCACAGCATCACCAGTATGGACACAGATATGAAAATCTATGATATTGTAAATGAGAATGGATCTCAACAGTCAAATTCAGTGGTAAAATCACCATCTGATACTGCAGATGGAAAAAACATAGTCCGAAGTAAATCTGCTACTCTTCTGTACGATCAGCCTTTGCAGGTTTTTCCTGCGTCATCGTCATCATCTGATTTAGTATCTTCTACAAAAACTGTATTCAAGTTTGACTCAAATCACAATCCTGAAGGTGCTAATGTAGTGAGAGGATCAGCGACAGGTGGTGCACAGATGCTCTGCACTCCTCCCCAGTATAATATTCAGTATAGCAGCAGTGCAGCAGCAAAAGATGCCCTGTGGCCCCAGAAACAAAACTCCCAAGTAGAACAAAGCAGCTTACCTCCTTCACGTCTGCTTAGGTCTGACAGTACAGAAACTCCCAGCTATGTAAAGCATTCTGCCAACATGAATTTCTCCAATCATAACAATGTCCGAGCCAGTGCTGTGTACAACACTCACCAGCGGATGGCTGGGAGACATATGGATATGTGGGCTGTCCCACCTAATGACAGACTGCTCCCAGGAACAACTAGACACACTCTCCAAAGGCAGAGCAGTGTATCTTCTACAGCTTCCATAAATGTTGGGGATAGTGGACCTTCCAGGCGGGCTCAAGTTACTGAAGGGGACTATTTAACATACAGAGATTTACATTCGATGGGAAGAGGTCCACCAGTAATGTCAGGGCAGCAGAGACCCCTTTCTGCCCGAACATACAGCATTGATGGCCCAAATGTAACCCGGCCACAGAGTGCTCGGCCCTCGGTGAACGAAATACCAGAAAGAACTATGTCAGTCAGTGACTTCAATTACTCACGGACTAGCCCTTCGAAGAGGTCAAACCCAAGGGTTAACTCCGAGCACTCACTGTTAGACCCTGCAGGAAAAAGTAAAGTCCCTCATGACTGGAGGGAACAGGTGCTGCGACATATCGAGGCTAAGAAGCTAGAAAAGGTAAAAAAAATAATTTTTTTTCTCCTACTTCTCTGTTACCTGGGTGTGGAATAAGATAAATACTGTGTTTTGAACTTCTTTTAATTCCTAGTGAAAATCTACTTTTGACCCTGCTGTAAAAAGGATAAATGTGCTTGTGATGAATATCTGAGAAACACTCAGATGGTAGACTGTAAATGAACTTTTCTCCCAAATTAAAAAAGGTGCTGTTGTTTTTACATCATACTTGCCAGTTTAGCCAAATTACTGTTGAATACATTAAATATGTCATACTGACCTGCTGGACTGGAAGGCCAGCCCTTGAAAGCCAAGTAATTATTGTAACATCATATTCACATACTAAAATATTCCCTTACACTTCTTGATCTTTCATTTCTGTCTTTTTCCCCCTTATTTCTTCTCTTTAAGAACAAGGAAAAGAAAATCAGTGAAATCTATTTGGAAATATAGTCTACAGCTTTAGTTGCTGAAGAATTCAATAGCCATAATTATCATGTATTTGCCTTCAAGCCAGTTATCTTTTGAAGTTGGGTATCTGACAGATTGTTGAATGACCATTTATTGCTGTGAGATGAGAACACTTAAAAATCTTGTTAGTTTCAGAAAATCACAGTAGGTTTTTATAGAACTATATATGAGGATGAGGATTCTTTACATACTGTAAATGCCATCAAGAATTTGAGCTGATCTGTAGAGCTGAACAATTATATATATTAAGAATTTGAGTAGACCCTGGAAGAGTGTAATCTATGTTGTCCAGTTAGCCCAGTTGAAAAATATCATCACGAAAAAATAGATAGAATGTCATTAGCCTGACCCTGTTTCTTTGGAAGGGAAGTAAGTAAAGTGACCAAAACACATTTTGATTATGCCAGCTACGTGGATTTTGTATTTTAGTTTCTTTTCTAAGAACATACTTTGTTTTATTATTATTATGCTAAATACTTGAATATCTGTGATGGCTAGAGAAATTTAATTGGAGATGGTAGGAAAAATTATGTTTAACTATAATTTTTCTTTAGAAATACCAGTATTTGGGGGGATAGGTTTGCTTTTGTTGTTTTGGTTTGGATTTTTTAATTTTTTTTTTTTTTTTTTTTTTTTTTTTTTTTTTTTTTTTTTTTTTTTTTTTTTTTTTTTTTTTTTTTTTTTTTTTTTTTTTTTTTTTTTTTTTTTTTTTTTTTTTTTTTTTTTTTTTTTTTTATTATTTTTTTTTAAGTTTCATAACTTCTGGTGACAGAAAGGGATGGGTTTTGTTTTTTAAAGAAGCCTGCACAACAGCTGTACCGGTTCTGGTCCAGATTGTCACCTACAACAGAAAATGCTTTCATAGAACTGAGCTGTAGTGTGGGGGACCCTTTGTCCCCACAAGAGGGTCACAAGCCTCACCATGTTCCAACTCTAATGAAATGTGCATTCCCTCATTTTCAATTCTTCTGGATAGTTATATCAAATCTTACATGAAATGACAAGAGAAGCAAAAATCCAGCACTTGCTGAATACAGATGGAAACAAAACTTCAGTACACTTTGTTTATTGCTTGTTCATCTGCATGCTAAGAACAGTGTTTAAAACAGAAGTGATATCTGTTCAGGTCTGTAGAAGAGTAATCACCTTCACTGAAATGACATTGATCGCCTGACTTATTTCCCTTTTTATCTGTCCATACTTTCTATTATGCTTTATATGTAAACTTTAATTTATTTTCCTACTAGACTGATAATGGAATAGGTGCTATTGAGATCTTAGCTGTGGATCTAATTTAACAGATCTTTTAAGTCTGTTTTGTATGTGTGTGTTTCTTTTGTTCTGGCCTTGAATTGTTTCAAAGTAGCTTTTGCTAGCAATCTGAGACATATTTATGGGTTTAAAAGTGAATGCATACATAATTGTCAACATTATATTCTCCAGGATATAATTGACTTAAAAAGAAGAATCTGAACTATGAAAAATGTAGATATAATCCTAATTGGCAACTGGCAAATATGATAATGTAAAAATTCTAGGAATTTGCTGCATATTTCTTTGTTCTTTTAAAATAATGGTTTCAGTATTTCTGTTTGTAATTAAAAATTAGCTGAGTGGTGGGGGTTTTCAATCTATAAAAAGACTTCTGAAAGTTTTGAAGTCTGAAAAAAAACCTCAGTAATTTTTGCTGTGATTCTCATTGTTACTGAATTTAATTGTGTTTATTATTTCTACCCTGTGCTTATTAGGAAGGGAGGGTGTAGCAGACTCTTACGGGTAGATTTTTTTTTGTTGTTGTTGTTGGTTTTTTTTTGTGGTGGGTGTTTTTTTTTGTTGTTTTTTTTTTTTTTTTTTAATTTTCCTAAGATCCTCAAAGAGCTGTTGATTTTGTTTTTATAAAATTTGGTAACTGAAGAGAGAGGGAAGAATGAACCCACTTAAAGAAACAGTGCCTGCTTGTTAGACAAACTAGAGAAGCTAGTTCTTTATCTGTTATCCCTTTTTACCTGAAATAGGCAGGGGAAAAAAAATTTCAAGAGTTTAATTTGCACGAGGAAAGATACAGAATAGTTTGAAATCTACCAAAAATGATTGACAGTGGGTTCCAGCCAAGTAACTTGCATTTGTAATACCTTTAACAAGCTCTAAGGGGCATACACTGATCAGGGATCCCAGTATGGGTCATTCACTAAGGAGCTGGACTCAGTGATCCTTGTGGGTACCTTCTAACTCAGAATATTCTGTTATTCTGTGAAACAGAGACCAACTGAAATTATCCATCTAGCTGAATGAAGGTGAAAATGGTTCATGAGACCATTTGTAAATAGAAATCATGCATATATTAGAAGAAACAGCTGGCTTACCTGATGCAAAGTGTGTTTTGTTGTGGGAGAAAAGAGCTTACTTACTGTCAAGCTGCTCTCTAGTGGTTATATCTATAAGCTATTTGAAAGCAGGCAAGCAATTCTGCCCCACCCCCAACCTCATAAATGTAGTGCACAGGTGAGTTTTAGAAACAGTAGTATTTTTTAGCATATTTTTCTTTTTGAGTGTGACATGCCAATTTTACCCCCTGGTATGTTGCAGTAGTCTCCTATAGTCATCTTGTTGGTTTTTATTTAGGATTTTAAACTAAAATACTGCCTGTATAGAAGGACTAGTGTCACACTAGGATGTGGAGGAGAAACATCTTATCCATAACCTGCAATAAAAAAAATCTGCAACAGTTATCTGTGAATATCTATTACATTTCCATGCTAAGTGTACAAAAATAGTTAGTGAGCCTGACTGTCTTTCATCTTCATCTTTCATTTTCAATGAAATCCTCTGTTTTCTATCAACTTTATGTACTATTTAAAATGCAGAGCTTTCAGAGGAGAGATCATAAAGTTAAATTCCTGCTTTCAAATTCGGAAATCAGAATAGTTGTTTTTTTCCTCAGAGTTGTCAGTGTACAGTGCTTTATTAAAAGAAAAACATCTACATGTTTTAGTTTTGATACAGAATTGCAGTTTTAATCCAAGTTTTTCTTGAACACATTTTTTTACACCGTATCCCTCTCATGCAAAAATATTTTAATTGATACAGTCTCAGATTTTCTCCAATTAATCTTGCTTCAGTGTGTCAAGGACAGTAGCTTCAGTGGGTCTGTGAATACATAAAATAAAGTGCTTAAGTGTTTGTAAGATCATAACCTGAAGAATATTTTGACACTGATTAAATTACGGGAATGTTACCCATTCAGTAGTTGTTAGTTTTAAATTTTGACTTCAGTTTTACTTGTATTTTCTTTATTTTGAATGAACTACTGAACCATCAATATGTTAGAGTGACATTTTGCGGAGTTCAGAAGTCAAACCATCACACTTTAAAGGGATTAAAATTCTTGTGCATTTGGTATGTAAACACTTAAAGTTCAGATCCTGCAAACATTTTATGATAGTAGAATTTAAATTACATGTAATTTTCCACTCTTCAATAGGAATGCTGTTATTTATGGAAGAGACCTAAATTCATGCCTTTTTTCCCCTTGTGACTGAAGAACAGTTTTCTAATGTTTAACCTTTTCTCTGAGATTAACTGGTATCTTCCTAAAATTCTGTCAGATGGTTTTTTTCCCCTGCTTGTGGGCTTTTACTCCAAAAGGCTTAGACCAGTAATTTTAGGCATTTTGAGAATACCTTGTGCAAACTTTTTCTGACAATTCCCAATGGTCATTGGGAATGAAAACTGAAGAGATTTCTAAACATTTAATATCATCTCAAAGGGTAATTTATGCCCACCTTTAGCCTGCAGTTGATGCTAAGCATTGTTAAATGAATAAGTAAACAGATAATTAAAAGGAATATTAAAAGGAATAATACTTAAGCTTAGCAGGTAAGTTACCAGTTAAGGCTATTCCAAGATAAGTAGAATTTAGAGTCTTCTTCCCTGCAGATACTTCAATTTTATTAGTTTCTCTTCAGCAGCGAAATTTCATGGATTGTCATGACAGATTCCAGTGAGTCTTAAAATTACAACAATATTATCTAATAGCAGTTCTCCTAAATAAATTCCACTATTTATTGTCTAAATTTACCTAAGTAAATATATTACGTCACTTCAATTCCCAAGATGTTCCCAAAAGAATGCTGACTATGCCATTGAAATTATCCAAGAGCCTTGGCCAATAAAAACCAAGTATTGTCAGTAAATACTGTTTTCCAAGGGAGTTTCCAAAGACTGTGGTACGAGAGCATCTGGGGAATGTGAGTATGCAGAGGCATATGACTGATTATTAAACCAGTTTTTTCACAAGATGAAGCTTGTATGAAAGAGCAGATGTCTGCCTGAGGACTAGTGACTATTTTCAAAGTCACATTACTATACGTAGTAGGCAAATGCCAAAATATATTTATTCATGTAATAAATGTTTGCTGTATCTTAGTCAAATTATACCTATTCTGAATATTTCTTTCTTTAACTTGGAAAAATTAGACAACTTTGAATTTGTTGAGGTTTGATGCTTTGTGGTGTATCTTTTCCTAGGATCATATTTTTTCATGGTTTTGTCACATTTTCAAGATAGGTTTGTTTCATTTATCAGGTGGAATATGAAGGATTTTTTATTTCTTCCCTTGCACAGTCTGTTTTGTTCTTACAGCTACAAAAATCCACAGTGGCAAGGTGGTAATGTCTCCTGCTTTTTTAGTTTGCCTTGACAATATTGCAGGGGCCAGTTTGCAGGATAATGAAGCTCAAATCCAAACTACTATCACTTCTGTCCTTGAGGTCATGTTACCTGTTTGACTGCCCACAGAAGCACAGGGGTGGTCTCAGTTTCCTTCAAGCCTCTTCTCCTTTAAATGAGGGTTGTTCACATTCTTGAATGAAGTATTACTGGAATTGCTAATGTTGACTGGGTGGCAAGAAAATCCAGTCAGTCAGATCTCTATGTAAATTTTTATTTGTACTTTACCAGTAGTATATGTGGGGAGATAAGACAAAATAATGACTGGTAATTAGATAGTTTTCCATAGGTGTTTTTCTTGACTGCCAACTTCTCTTCCTACAACATATTGCATATGTTGAAATTTATGGAAAACGTGAAAATTTTGATAAGCACCTTTGTTATTTTTTTCAGACACATGAATATTTGAATTACTTTATTTACATGTAATTCTGCATGTTAACTGCTGATTGCATGCTGATTTACAGTAAATAAAGGTAAATAGGGTCACTGAGTTGTGTTTTATACATCACAGGCATACTGTTCTTGCATGGTTTTTATCTTGCATGACAATGGAATATGTTTGTATTACATGTATAACATGTCTTTGTGGTTTATGCATGCTGCACTAATCTCTGTGTTAAATCTGTCCCCTCTTTATTCAGAGCATGCTGTCTCGGTCCTTTAATTCCAATTATGCTGCAGTTAGCAGCTTTCACTATGGCAGCTCTAGGGATCTGCATGGCAGCCAGGGTAGTGTTGCCTTGAGTGTTGCAGACGGAAGAGGTTCTGGTGTGCACGTTGTTCGAGTGAGTACCTACAGGAGGTTATTGCAATATGTAGAGGGGGAAAGAATAAACATTGAGGGGGTCCTTAAGTTCATAGAGTTATCCTTTCACATATGTCCAATGCTGTAAAAATAAGATACAATTTATGTGCTGGAATTTTTTTTTAGGCATTACACACTTCGCCTTCACTTCATATGCCTTCAACTTACTGCAAGGCTTTTCAATTTAATGTCATGAAGTTGAGTTTTTTAACTGGCTTTTGGAGATGGCTGAACACACGTAAAATTGTCTGGTTTTGTTGTACCTTTGTGAACAAGAGATTACCATCCTGAATTTAATTTAGGTTGATAAAGGTTTGAACAAAATCTTACAATGCTTTTTCCTCCCTCAAATGAAATTCTGATTATATGAACTGTACTGTAAGATACTGCGGGCATTCAAGAAAATTAATAGTAAGAAATCCCAAGAAAATGGGAGGAAATTAGTTTTTAACTCTTAGCATCGTGAGTGATGTTATGGTATCCATAGTGAGAAGGATAAAGTCAAAAGAAGTTTAATCCTTGAATAAGGATTTGTTGACTTTCCTCATCAGCTTCTTGGTGATTAAAGACATCTCTGCAGTTGAGAGTTTTTGTAAATGTTCATCAATGTTTTATGGGTTTGTGGTGGCTTGGCTAGTGAGATTTTCTAAAAACAATATACTAGTTAATAAAAAAAGATAAAGAATGATAAATCCCTTAACATATTTTATCAGAATTTTTAAATTAGAATTATATGAAGACAGCTGTCTTTACTGCTCCATTCTGCTTAAAGCATCCCCAGGCATCTACTCCAGGAGACCAATGCCAGGATGAAGTATTTGTTTCAGGACAGCAGAATTACTCATCTGCTACGCTTAGTCTCAAAGATGTTCCTTCAGACACCATGAAGAAAATAGCTGTTCAGGTAATTACTGTGCATGTCCTCATGGAGAGGATATTATTTTCTATTGTTTGTATGGATGTATTTTTTATTAATAGCAGAAATTTATGTTGGGATAGCAGTTGGAACTAGGGCTTCTTTAAAACGTAATACCCAGGGTTCAAAGCTGGTATAAATGAAATAGCATCCTTTTTTGGAAAACAAAACTTAGTTAACTATATGAAGGGAGACAGTTTTTAGTTTTCTTTAGTAGGTGCTTTGAAAGAAGAAATCTGCAGCCAAACAAGTACTTGCAAGTGGAAACTGGAATATGGCAGATGATTTCAGAGAAGCAATCTGAATCTGATTAAACCTTTTAATATTTGGACTCATACAGACAAATGAGTGACTAATTAGACTAAGAGCATGAGGCATAATGGAAAGGAGCTGCAGAGTTGAGCAGTAACTCTGAGACTTCAGTAAGAAACATGTAACTTCCAGCATCATTCCTGGTGACATAGTTTGAATGCACTGTATGTCTTGACAGTTGTGTGCCTTACTGCTGCTTGTATTATCAAATCAGTGACATATGTTAACACAGAAATAAGATCTGTTGGAAATACTGCAATTTTGATAGTAAAATCCTGAGCTTGGATACAAACTTGCTCAGAAGGTTTTCTTGTGGTCACCTTAGGATGCTTGGAGAGCACATAGTTTCTGTCTGGTAGCTAGGAAGGATTTTTATTTTTGTATGACCTACTGGAAATCATTACAAAATCTCTGAATTTTATGCAAGGAAAGTGCAAACTGTCATGATACCAACCAAGTGTCAATATTGTTAGTTGCACTGCTAGAAAATAATGTTTGGGAAAACTCAGTAAAACAAGCGCTAAAAGCAAAGGCTGTCTAGTCTGTTCTGATAGATTAGCACTCAAAGAAAGTTTTTGTTTTTCATATTTGTTCTCAGTATGTCAGAGCTGATAACTTTGAAGAAGATGGAGTATAATTGTATGTTATCCAGGAGAATTTTAGTAATGTTACTAAAAACTAAGAACAGTCAAGTGTGAGAAGTATTGAAATAATAAAAGAGGAATTGAGGATTGCTGCTTACAAAATGTATGACACTGAGTATTCATATTTTATTCAGATGCCTTTGACAAATGGACAAATGTGCCAGCCTCAGAGACTTCAGGCAAACTACAGCCAAGTCCATCATCTCCCTTCTCAATCATCAGTAGCGAGACATCCATCTAGAGAGCAATTAATTGATTATCTGATGTTGAAAGTTGCCCATCAGCCTCCCTATACCCAATCCCAGTGTTCTCCCAGACAAAGCCATGAGTTGGCAAAGCAAGAGGTAAGAATAAAATCTAATGTGATATGACATCTGTCAGTAAACGGCAGAGTAGTTACATTGTTTTAATTTATTACAATTTCTCTGTAAATGGTGACAGAAATCACACAGGGATTTATCTCCAGCAGAAGACAATGTTATCTTAGTGCAATTCTACTCAAATCACATGTTCCTTCCCATTTTGAGAGAAATGTGATAGATTTTTAACAGAATATACCAGAAACTTAAACTTACCTCTTTTTACTGAGCTAGAAATTTATTTCTCAACTATATTTATTGTTCCCTAATTCATTATTTAGGTAGTAACTGAAAAAAATACAAAGTAGCTGTACAACTTGGAGCACTTTGCATCTGGAATGGTTCAAAACCTTGCAAATGTAGGAATGTACATTCACAAATAGAAGTCCCTTAAAAAAATAGTGTGAGCAATCTTATGCGTGCCTGATAATTATCAGTTTTATTTATAATAGAGGTAGTACATATAAGAAATTCTTATACCATTTAATAGCTCTTTTATTGTGGTAACCTTCTTTCTGTGTTGTGTGGGTTTTCTGAGAAAACACTGAGAACTACATTTAAATTCTTTGCTAGAATGAGAATGTCCACTTACTGTGTAAACTAAGTTTTCTAGTCAACTCTTCTAGCAAGAGAAAGAAGACAGCGTTGGTTACTTAGAACTTAGAGTGAAAGTAGGAATGATATTTGATTTTTAAAATTCAGCTAAGGTAGCAAAGAAATAGGAGGAATAGGTTCTTTCATAGGAGCATATATATTTGCTAGGGGTGTTAAAATAATTTACATAATATCAAAATATATTTGAATTTAAAGCCCAAGTGAAATATGATTATTATAATAGTGATATTGGAGTAAAACTTAGGCACATGATGCTGTTGTACTGTAATCTCATTCTGCAGTAAAATAATGAGATATAATACTCTCTTGAAGTGGTGCATTGTTGTTTTTTTTTTTGTTGGTTTGTTTGGTTTGGTTTTTTGTTTGTTTGTTTGGGTTTTTCCTTGGTAAAGCTTTTGTTCACCTGAATTCCTTAGTAATAATTTCATGATAGTAGCTTCAAATGCATATTTTAAACCAGTTTATCTGACTGTAGTTATAACTACTTAGATTCGAGTGAGAATTGACAAGGATCCAGAACTTGGATTTAGTATATCAGGAGGAGTTGGTGGCAGAGGGAATCCATTCAGACCAGAAGATGATGTAAGTATTTTATACTAATGTTTTGTAAGAGCATTCTGATTTACAGTGTTTCTTATGTTTAGCAAAGAGAGAAAAGAAAGTATATGTATTTCTCAAACCACTAACCTCCTGGATTGGAAGGGAGAAAACTGAGGACAAATGATGTGGAAAATCAAGGTTGTAGGGTGACTACAGTGGTCACATGACAGCACAGAGGATTATTCTAGCAGAGTGGTTCTTGCACAGTTCCAGTAATCACTCAACAAATTTGTGATAGGGAATTATGGAGGGTACAATTTTGAATCCTATTAAGAGACCACAGCCTACAGCTGTATTTCTGGTGGTTGATAATTAATTTTGAAATATACATCTGCCATATACATTTTGACATATACATCTGCCAAATTAAGCCAAGGCAAGTTAGAATTCCTTTAAAGATAATTCTTCTGGATTTAAAATCAGAAAAGGAAGGCAGTATCAAAACAGTAGACCTGCAGAATAAAATTGCATTCTCTCCTACTTAGGTGAAAAATTGAAAAAATGTTTTGAATTACATCTGTTTGATTCTGTCCTGCTATTCATAAATAAATTGTCAAAATGTTTTCCACCGCTGTTTTTCAAGGGAATATTTGTAACGAGAGTGCAGCCAGATGGACCGGCATCTAAGTTCCTGCAGCCTGGGGATAAAATAATTCAGGTACTGTAATCACCTAATTAACTGGCCTATGTAATACACCAGTTTACTCTTAATTTGCAGCTAAGAGCAGAATGTTTAATTTTTAGATAATTACCATTTTTTATATTTCTAAAAACAAAACAACAAAAAAGAATGACAAAACATGTAATTTGAGGTGGAACATGAGCACTTCATTAAGCTTTACTGTCATTCAGTTATTCATTTAATGGTCATTCACATGCAGTGTTCTGAATAATGTGTTGACTGAACACCAGCAGTTGCCCCTCACAGCCCCTCCTCTCCAGAGCTGCACCTTGCTGTTAATCCCTCTCCACCCTGCAGTTCCTGCCAGACCTTGCTGCCTCTCCCCCACTGGCAGTCTGGACATGCCGGAGCTGCCTCTCAGCTGGCTGGTCCCAGCAGGGACCTCCTGGCTGCCTGTCTGCTGCCAGCGAAGCAGGTTGGCCATTCAGGAGTCATGGCTTCTGGGCTGCAAGCTGGGTCGTTCTTTAGTCTGTTTCTCTACCTTTCAGACCTCTCCTGTGTTAGATTTGTTTGAATTTGTCTTGTGAACTCATTAAGCTATTTGGGGAGGGATCAGAGAAATGAACAGTTTCTTAAGGAAATGGGTTAAGGGGACATTTGAACATTGTTGTAGCCACCCTTAAAGTTGCAAAGCTTGTCAAAAATAATTATTCACCACATTAGTAATTTGAGAATGTTGGTGGAGTGAACTGTGATGCATTTCAGTTTTCTAAAAACAGAGCAAACAAAAAACCCCAAACCAAACACCGCCCTCCCCACTAGTATCTTGATGAAACCACAACATCCTGTGAACAGTTTTCTAAAACAAAGCCAAATTGAAAACTTAGTCTAATTCTTCTAATTTTTGTTTAATGAGGAATTCATAGTTTGAAAAAGAACTAAAGGTGAAATTGCATTTTCATGCTTAGACAATTAGAGGCTGCTTCCTTTCTCTTAACTAAGAGAATTTTTTTGTGTAACAACATGTTCTGTATACCTGTGATGATGTAATGGCAGCTCCACTCTGCCTTGTTACCACTCAGACAATTTGTGGGGTTCTTTGCTGAATATCATCTTTTCCAAAATGCCTTTGCTATGCTTGATTTTGCAATGTTCTCTGTAAAACATGGAATGGGCATGCATATTACAATGCATGTCTAATCCATTTCTAATAAAAATATTCTACACGACTAGTGGCTACATAATTGCAAGTAAGACTTAAGACTAGGGCTAGGACATTCTGTACAAATGAGAATTTGGAACGGTTGTTGCTGCTTTTGCTTTATGAACAGTCTATTTAAATCTTCCTCTGCAACCCTAAAGATTTGTAAACCACTGGTTTTATAACCAAGGATTCAGCTGGTAACAACAGCAAGTGTTCAGTGATGGGATAAGGAACTGCAGCTTTCAAAGTGGCCCAGCTAAGGCACATAGAACATCGCAAGTTCACTCTGTCACCACATAAGCAGCTCAGGGAGGAAGGTGGGATGCACAGCTGGAAGCAATAACAGTTTAAACTGGATAAATCTGTCCTTCTGTCAGATTTTACTGCCCAAACTGAATGTGAATTTGTAGTAGTACTCTGAGAAGTTGAGCCATAGCCATGTTTTCCCTCTTTTTTTAAGGCCACTTAGGCCTGCCTTTGTTTGCCAAGACAAACTTGTCCAACAATAACAATGTCGTTTAGAGAGTCATAGGCACATTCAAGTTGGGGATGACCTCCAAGGGTCTCACATCCTAAAATGGCTCCCAATGCTATTGATGTTTTTTGTTATGGGCTTCAATAGTTTTAATTTATCATAAATGCCATTTCTAATATTCTGATACTTAAAATGGGATGTGTAATTTGTACTAGGTTTAGGGGTTTTTTGGTGTGGCTGTAGTAAGACTGATAAATTAGATCTGTGATGTTAATGGTTCAAAGCTTGGTTTTCCTTTGGTAATTTGCAAAATTCTTCCAAGGCTGACACAGTAGTTCAGGGGTTTTGTAGCATACAGGTACATATTCAACTAATCTGCAAATCTGCAATGTTTCATTCTCTGCATTTCTCTAGAATTTGGTTATTTTAAATCTTAAAGCTTAAATAAACTAACACAAAGTATGAGTTTTGTTTCACTAACATGGCATATGAGACTGTCATTTTGAGTTTTAAATATTTCTTTTTAGGCTAATGGCTACAGCTTCATCAATATTGATCATGGACAAGCTGTATCTTTGCTAAAGACTTTTCAGAATGCAGTGGAACTCATCATTGTACGAGAAGTTTCTTCATAAGTACCTTTGATTGTGGGGATAAGCCAACAGGAATCATTGAAGGACTTAGGAGAAACAATATTTTGCATATTTTTATACATTAAAAGAACTCGAATTATGATCAAAATTTGTACAGGAAATACTGAGCTCGTGGTTAAAGAGGGAAAAACCACTGTATAGAACAGACAAGAAATAATTTTAGAAATGCGTATGGTGAATAAACTTGTTTTTAAGCATTATAGCAATCTAAGGATCACTCCTCCAAGAACAAACCTGTGTTGTTTTTTTGTACAAATGGTAGGTTTATTTTTGGATAATTCATACACATTACTAAACTTTGTGCAAGGCCTTGCGAAGCCTCAGTTGTAGCCAATGGACAGATGGCAGGGCTGTCTGTCCTGTAGCTGTTTATTGCCTTTATTTTTATTCACCAGATATTAATGTGTTACGCTGAACCACTTCTGTAGATATGAATGGGGATATGAAGTGTTGGCTTTGCTATGTGCACATTGTATAGATGAATGGGTAGATGGAAGGTGGTGCTGATTGGACAGAATAAAGGTCAGATGGAATAATTATCTGCTATCTAAATCTGGAATCAGGAAAGAAGAAAAAGTGTTTAGTTCTGGAGTGTACATCTACCAATAGAAAATGCAATAAAAGCTTATGGTGTTTTTTTAGGAAGACTATAACTACAAATTTGTGATATTATAGAGGATTTGTTCTTAATGTAGTTATAAAATACTCATTTGCCACATGTGATTTATGTTTAGTTAGGTTTTCTTGCATACATAATTTTTTCAACAGTACTGTGGAAATGTGCCCAGAGATTTTTCTCTGCCATAGAAATCCTGAATTTTGTGGAAATGGCGATACTTCTATCTTTATAAACAGGACTCCATTTTAAGCGTATAGATTTTAAAAATGAAACTGAAATGGCCAGTTTTTAAGGTTGTTGCCTGTAATATATATTTAAACAGACACAAAAGCAAATGGTGCAGGAAGGATTATGAAAGACATCGTGATTTTGTTTGGCCTTTGCACTGCGTTGTTAATCAAAAAAGAAACCATACGCATGGAGCTAGGCAACCAAAGCAAGTTTGTGAAACTTTGAGCAGTGGTGGTGAATTGCTGTGGTGAAATGGAAAGCAAAGGGAGGATGTACTTAGAACCCACCAGCTGGTAATGAGGTTTCTTAAAGGGCTGTTCCTACAGGTAACATTAAATGTGAACTAGACACTTCAGAGTCATTAAAGGGTTTCTAACTACATTAATGTAATAGTGATTTACCACAGGCTGCCTTTGTTCCTTATTACTGTATAAAATCTTCAATTATGCTTCTATTAATTTTGTTTACCAGAAACATTATCTTTCTCCTTTGTAATTGAATAGAGACTGCATAACCTGCAGTGATAATTCATACGGTTGTTATGGACCAGGGAAAAGTGCCATAGTAGACCGATAACTGTTTTTAACCAGGGCTAATGATTAGCCATCATTAGAGCAATATTAAGTTATTGCAGTTCCTTTTTAATTACATACAAATTGGTAGTTTGAGACAGGTATAATCGCTTTTTTCAACCCAAAAAGTAAATGCTTTTAATAAAGATAGCAAAAACACCAGCTTCCTTTACTTTTGGGACAATGAGCTGGAAGAGAGAGAAATTATACATAGCTAGCGGTAATAAACAGGCAGTACTTTTTTAATAAGTTCAATATTATTGCACTTCTTTCAAAGATGTTAACTATTGCTTATTGTACTGTGTATAGTTCTAATAATTTTAATTGAAACCCTTTAACAACTCTTTGTATATTTTAATTCTTTTTATTTGATTTTCAGTAATATTTACATAGAAAATGATTTTTTGGATATATTAGTAGAAATGTGCTGTATTTTGATAAAATTCACTTATTTTCTGTGTGCTGGTAATCTTCAAAGAAAAGAATGAGAAACATAGCTCTATAATGGCAGGCTTCAGTGTTCCGCTTCTAAGATGTGTTTAGTTGTTGTTTAGTTTCTATTTTTTTATTGAAAATGCAAAATGTTTGCATCACATGTTCATTATTTTTAATCATGTTATTTTATCACACACTGCCTTTTGATGGGGATACATACGGACAAGTCCTAAATTACTTTGGTCTTCTACAAAACCTGTATCTTTGAGAAGGGAAAAGTCCAAAAAGCAGAACTGATTCTTTACTGATCTTGGACTGACTTTGTATACATTTTGCAGTACATTTAAATATGCCACTGAGAAATTATACTGTATTGTATTTTGCTTTAATGGTAACAGAAGTTTTAAATGTTGTTGTGTCACTTAATTTTCAGGTTTATGTATCACAGGAAAATTCTACCAAAAACTGTTTTGCTGTGGTAGAACTATGTAAGTAGAGATTTATATCAAGAGGTTTAGTACTTCCTGTGAATATACTTGGCCAAAGCTTGTCTTCCGTCAGTTAGCAAATAACCGTCTAATAAAACATGAATTTTGCTGATTTTACTCAGTAAATGTTCGAGTTTTCACTGGATTGAAATGTGTTTTTGTCAGTGTCAATGTGTGAAGGTAAACATGTCAAACTAAATGATTTTACAAAGAGTGGGAGAAAAATGTCTCCTGAACTAGTCCAGCCGTGATTCAGCAGGAGGAGAGACAATATCAGCACTTTTCATTTTGAATGCATCATAAACTACATTTTGGATAGAATAAAATCCATCAGCAGCCTAAGTTACTCAGCAAGGCAACGAGTTCATGCAAACTCTCTTAATTCTTTCTATTCCTAATAATTCGTTAAAGAATCAGTTCAACTGATGTAATGAAAAAATGAAGTCTCCCACGTATTTATTATGTAAATATTTTTTAGTTTCTTTTTTCAACTGGAGTTAAAAAAGTGTGTATATACTTGAAAGCATTCTATGAACACAAACATAGCAATAAGAAACACACAGAATCAAACATTTTTTGTTTAGAACTATTCCCTTGTCAACAGCTATGTAATGTTTCTATTGATCAGCATTTATTCAACATTCCAAATTTTTGTATATAATTAGACTGTTTCTGAGGTAATACATGGAGAATAGATAATAAACTAATGCTCTTTAAAGCTGTGTGAAATTGACTTATTTAAGTTGGAGGAAATTCTCCATAACATTAGTTTATTCTTCTACAGTGTCTGTAGATGTACTCTATCAATATACATTAGTAAAGTCTTATTTGCGTTCCTGGCTCTGTGCATCTCAGTGCCCACACCTCTGTTCTAGGTGGTTTCATTGCAAGACTGGGTTATTCACAACAAAGAAAGACTTATTGAATAGTGTCATTTGGTGGATTGACCATGGCTGGACACCAGGTTCCTGCCAAGCTGTTCTATCAGTCCCCCTTCCCCAGGTGCACAGGAGAGAAAAGAAGATGGAAAATGACTCATAGGTTAAGATCAAGGCAGTTTTATTAAAGCAGAAGTAAAAGTTTGTGCACATACAGGGAAAGAGAAAATAAAAATTTTATTCTGTACTTCCCATTAGCAAGTGATGTCTGGACACTTCTGGGAAGCAAAGCTTCAGCACACCTAGTGTTGCCTCTGGAAGGCAAACACTACAAATATTGTGTCCTCCCTTCCTCCTCCTTTTCTTAGGTCTTATATTTGAGCTGACATGATATGGCCTAGAATACTCCTAGGTCAGTTTGGGTCAGCTGCCCTCGTTATATTCCCTCCCAGGATCTTGCCCACCCCCAGTCTACTGATGGGGGAATGTTGGAGGGACAGTGCTGATGCTGTGCCAGCACTGCTCAGCAGTAGCCAAAATACTGGTGTGTTATCAACACCTCTTTAGCTACCAATGCAAAGCACAGCACTATGAGGCCTGCTGTGGGGAAATGAACTCCAGATCAGCCAGAGATAATGTACTCCAGTCTTGCAATGAAATCAGATAGGGCAGAAAGTGGCTTCTGTCACAGAGCGAGGACTTCAGTCGCAAGCTAAGTAGTTTTGACAGCAGAGAGCGGATCCTAGGTCAGTGAGTAGGGTTAAAATTAGGAGTGTCCTGAAGAGGTGTGCAAGGGTTATGGGGTAAAGAAATTGAAGAGCTAGGCAAAATTTCACAGGAGAGCTAAATTCAGCTTTACATCCAATCTTCTTGGAAACCACACAACAATGTAGTAACACAAATTGTTTAGTCTTTTTTCTGTGCGTATGTGGATCTGGCATACCACTATCATATTGACTTCCTACTTCTCTATGCAGAAAACTGATTTTAACTATAACAGGTTACAGCCCTGATGACCCTGGAGTATTAGGCCCCTCCTTATTTAGCTTTTCTACATCTATTCATTACTTGGACATTATCTCATAACTCAACAGTTTATTTTTTCATCAAGCACCTGAGAATGCTGGATCCAACTTGTGCTCTTATGACTGAAGGCACTTTTTCAAAGAGAAAGTGTATTTTTGTTGTTGTATTTCTGCTGCCTCAGATTAAATTCAGTTATGGAATGTGTGCAGAAGATTCTATTGCAGCATCTATGAGACTACCTTGAAACTGGGGCTCTGCTACACCAAATGTTACCAGTGCACTATTAAGCAGGAGCCTTACATGTGGTGCTGGAAGCGACAAGTTTCCAGCTGTTGCCTTCCACTGGTATTGGACTTGTGGTTCTGCTAATGACAGACTGCCCTGGTCTGCATTGTGGTGGAGGTCCAGGGCTCTTGAAGCTCTAGGGTCTGAGGAGATCCTGTCTCTCCCTGAGCTGCACAAGTTGCTGAGTTCCGTAACTCCTCTGCTTAGCAACACAATTCCTGCAGGAAAGGTCCAAGAGAGGCCACAGGTACTTCCTCTGATCCAGCAAGCTCTGACATAAACCTCCCTAGCACCAGCTAAAGGCTGGTAGCATCACCCTCTCCCCCAAGCCAGGGGCAGCTGCAACAAAGGCTCCAGGTACCCTGTGTCAAGGGCTGCTGACCACACCCACCAGAAGCTGACAGAGCTGTCCCAGGCCCACAGCTCTGGCTGCAGCAGGTACCCTGAAGTTTTTTGGAGGGTTTCCAGCCCCTCTTCTACTGTTTTCTAAGGAACTCATTTCAAGTACAGGCAGCATCACCCCTCCTGGTAGTTCAGACCTTCTTCACTGTTGCACTCCCTGATTTTCAGCTCTTTGCTTTCTTGTATTGGCTTTTACTGATACTGTCTGTGAGAATGTGATTGTATTTCCATACTGCAGTTTGAACTATTGCTTTGTATTAAGGATAAAGCATTAAGCATGGAAAAAGTAGCAGCTGTTTGGCCTCAAGGAAAACATAAAATGAGCACTACAACCAATATTTTAGACTACATCAGAAATACTCTGCACGGGATTTCGTGCCTGTCAAAAGTAAGTTGCAATTATGCATAAATGTTACTGAGCTGTGAAAGGTGCAGTTAACATGTAGCTTGTAATGGCTGAGTGGGAACATTTTCACCCCTCATATTTATATAAGTACCTGATTAAAAGTTTTAGAGAGGCAGGAAGAGCATGCAAGAGAACATGTGACTGTGCTAGCAAGGTTCGTGAGGTGGCCGAGAACAATTCTTAAAAGTTCATGTTGCTGAAATGACATAGCCTGATGCATTTCTGCATGGCCTGAACCTCAGAGCACTGGGAACTGAATTTGTGATCACAGTAGCCTGTAACATCTATTTTTGCAGCAGCATAATATAGAGGGCAATATGGCTCTGCGCTGCATCCATCTCATGAGGCATGGTTAGACCTGCAAATGGCTGAACTGTTTATGCTTCAGGCTTGTCCAAATTAATGAAAAAAACCTGTGGCAGAATATTCACTCTTGTTTGCCAGATATGAAAATACCTCTTTGAACAAGCTTTTCAAGGACTGTCTTAATAGTGAAACTAGTAGCAGGCGAAGCAGATGCTCTGCAGAGAATTTCTCATTTAACTGCTAATGTTGATGATTTGTGAAAGAAACACTAAAGAAACAAAAAAACCGCAACAACCAACAAAAAGGGGAAAAAAGCACTGGAAAAATAGAGGATTTGAAAGTATTGTGCCAAGGCCCGTAACATCAACATTTTAGCATATTTTTGTCTGCAAGAACTTCCACTCACAGTAGAATAATCAACAACTGGTTTTGAATATGGAAAAGGTACTTTTGCTGAGAATGTTGCTGCTAAAAACTACTTCAGTTGAAAGCCATGGTTTTGCCACAGAGAAACTGAGCTTTTCTAATAAATACTGAAATAGATTGTAACAGCTGGTTAGCTGACATAATGCTATGTCATGGGAAAAATGCAGTAATTGTGTAAAATTGTCTCATTTGTTAACTGTAATGAGAAATGACTGATGAGGTTGGAGTTGATGCATGCAAGGGTTAGAAACCATGCTGCAAAGCCTCCAACAGATAAAACCTCAGAACAACTTTTTTTTTTTTCTGCTGCATTTTAATTTTCAAAGCAATGAAAATACACTGATTTTCTGGCTCTGCAGTAAGCAACGTGGGGTGTTATTTTAACTGTAGATTGTAATTAATCTATTATAGAATTAATCATGATGTGCTTATATTTTAAGTTATCTTAAGACACCAAAAATTTTCTTCATATGTAGTACTTACTGAACTTGAATCATGCCTATTTTATTCCACTTTCAAACAGAAACTGTAAATAAAGCATTAGTGTTTATCTTCACAGTTATACTCAGGTATGTTTTCAAATTTCACAATTATAAAGGTTCTACTATATTTTTATGCCACAAAGAAAACTTTTTGTCCTGCTTGTACTCTGTCTGGGAAGGAGAGGAAGTCCTTCCCAGTTAATTCCAGAATTTTCTATCCAACTCCTTTGAATAATCTTGTTCAGATAGGGTTTCCTGAGGTTTAAAACCATCTTCCCCTTACATAGAATACATGCTGCATCTCCTACAGCAAAGAAAAAGATGCTTTTTTCCCTCCAGAAAGAGTGGGCACCTATCCAAACAGTTGCAATGGTATGTCCTGCCAGAAAAACAGCAAGTACCAGATTTCTCAGCAGACACTCAACGTAATTGAAAAGATAAATAAATTAAAAGCTGAATGTTTGCATCGTCTTTTGCTTTCCCTACACATACATATTCACAGATTCTGATTTGAAAAGTGTATCATAAAACTTATAGTTTATTTACTGATATGTAGGCTTGGATACAGCTTAAAACAGGGTTTTCTGAAAAATGAAATGCTTCTATAATCCAAGTAGTGTTATCTGGAAAACAGATACTAGATTTTATAAATGACTGAAGAAATGCTGCTCTGGAACAGTAATTAGATGCAGAATCTGTTCTCAGATTAAGATTCTCAAATTTTACCTACTTCAGTGCATTCTTCAAGTCTCCAAATAGCGGCGATGCTCTTCCTCTATTAATGTGTGCTTGGAGATTCAGAGATAACAATACTATCTCAGGTTCTGAGCTAAGTCCCTCATTTTACTTTGAAGTAAGTTTAAAAATAATTGTAAGATGAGAAAAGCTACTCCATTTTTTAATTAGGCAATTTTATGGGAAGAAGAATTTCATTGTAAAACACTCATATACCTGCTAATGCAACTCTTCTAACAGATACTGCTGTGCTAAATACAACAATACTAATTTTTTTTCATGTGTTTGCCTTAAACCAGATAAAAAGCAGATGTAGAAATCTCAGTTTACCAATGCCAGTTTGTACTGCCGACTGTCATCCAGAGGCAGGAGGTTTGAAAGGGTTTTACCTGCTTACATTGACTATGTATGGTTCATCTGTTAATCTCAATATAGGTAGGATTTTAAGATTTCTAGATCAACTGTCATCTGGGGCAAACAATTACTCCCTGAGGAAAAATTATCTGGGAAAAAATATTTTTATATTTTTTTCTCAGAAGGTGTATAAATTTGGTTTTATATTTTGTGAAAAATAGTTCTTTTTAAATGCATTTTATATAATTTTTGAGCCATGGTGGATTGAGGATTACTTCGCAGAATTAAGTTTGTTTTCTGTAAGATGTTTTCTCAGTTCTACACAGCAGTCGTCTTGAAGAAAACCCACAAATTATACTAAGGTGTCTACAAAAAGAGAGCAGCTACTGATAAACCTGAATGGTGTCACAATGGAAAGGAGGTGAAAGCAACTTCTAGCATTTTGGAAGCACTGTAGATCTGCTGGAGTTTAGAATAAAAGCTATTGTCTGTGAAATGCTATGATTTGTCTGTATTTGAAAGTGAGAACAAGTTTAAACTGAGGTGTGAATCTGACTTGCATTAGATATTTCAAAAGTCCTACTTTCACATGCAGTTTTATTGCATAATAAAATGTGTTGAAATAACTATAGGCAAAACACATGCTCTTGATTTCAGATTTCATGTTAACTGTGTGCTCTGGCTACTAACAATCAGTTCATACTATCAGAACTGAGGATTTGGCCATGAGCAGAACTTAGCAAGCATCTGTGCATGAATTTACACATAGAGTAAAGTTCTTGACTCATTATGAGAGGTAGAAGAGTATCCCAACCTGGAACACATTTTTGGGCAAAACTGAAGAAAAGAATCAGCAGTCAGTTTAAACAGTCAGTCCGTTGTGAGTAGGAGGAGGAGACTGGCATTTGAAGATTACTCTTCTTGACTAATTCACAAGAGAAAGAACATTCATGTTGTAAAAAAGATACTTGTTTCCTGTGTTCTGCATCACTCATCTGTGCAAAATACTGGAATTTCAATTGTATGATAGGGCAGGTGATGTAAAGATACTGTGTATGGAAGTAAAAAGGCTATACATATATACATATTGGCTTTTCGTGGCATTCTAGTACTGCTTCTGAAAGAGCAAAGACAAATGCTTAATGGGACGTCATGGCATGGGACAGAGTCACAAAAGTCTTGCTAAAGTCAAGATAAACAGTATTAGCTGCTCTACCCTCATTTGTGGAGCCAGTCATTTCACTGCAGAAGGCTACCAGGTGGTAGCATAATTTTCTTTTCATAAATGCATGCTCACAACTCCCAGTCTCCTTCTTGTCCTTAACATGTTTGAAAATGGCTGGCTGGATGATTTGCTCCAAGGATTGAAGTGCCTGGCCTGTAGTTCTACCAGTGCTCCTTCTTGCCTACGGAGAATCTAGATGTGACATTCACCTCCCCAAAAACTATGACCTTTCAAAGTTAATCAGGGGTGCTCTCACAGTAATGTTCACTGGATTCCTCAACACTCATAGAACATCCCATCAGGTCTAGTGATTTTCCTTGTGAACAATTCCTTTAACCTGATTCTCCTTGACCATGGGGACCTCTTCCTTGTTCCAGACTTTCTCAGTAGTCTCAAGAACTTTGGATTTCCACAGGCAAATTTTACCAATACTGCAGGATTAGTTAAATTTTACTTCTCATAAATTACTTAGAACTATTTTATTTTTATCAAATAATTGTTAGCTCTTTTTGAAGTCTTTAAGGTTCCATTTAAAGAAGGCTAAAGAAAGCTTTCTAATGCTTACGTCTTTATTTTACCTCATATGATTTCCATTCTCTTCCCCTGAAGTGCAGTAAGTTCCACACAGGTGTCTACCTCTATCAGACCGCCCGCTGTCTGCTCTAAAGGTGACTTGTAAGGAAAAAGACTTTTCTCGTGATCATCTAAAATAGCTTTTACTGTAACTTCCTTCTGAATTGCCAGTATTTTTCATCTGGTACTTGCAATTAACTTTTCCTAGTAAATGCTTTTTAATCCTGGTGGGAAGATCATGAAATACAACCTTAGACAAAAGATTAGTAGTTGCTCTTATTTTAAGACTTCACCATTTTACATTCGGGGGCCAACAAGTACAAAATTTAAACAGCATTTTGCTTGTTTTGCTTTCAAAAAGCAGATCAGGAGCTCAGAATTTCCTATGTAGTATTAAGGGCTTTACCTGGAGAATGGTATCCCAGACAGTTTGTACATCACAGATCTTTTCTTTGTGAATTTTAGAGCTAATGATTTTGGTACCCTCCACTGAGAGACGCAAAGAGGAAGCATAAGAATGTTCAAAGCAGTAATTGCTTCTCTACCTCTGCTAACCATCTTTGAAAGAGATGGGTTAGTGAAAACATAAGAAAACTATACAGAATAATCATACCAGAGTCTGATTTTGCACAGTATTTAACAAAAGATCTGGAATTCTCCAGTTAAGCGTCTCTCAATTTGGGCTAATTAAAAGCTACCAGAACGGCTGAAAGGATTTAACTTAGATTTTAAATTTTTTACTGTTTGAATATGGATTTAATTTAGACAAAGACTATGAGTGCACCAATTATAATTTTGAAAGAAGTCCTACCTTAAATATATTCACAGGCATTTTAACATAAAATAGATCTCTGAATAAAAGAAACAATACCCAGAACTTATCTGTGGACATTCTGTAACAACTGACCTACTTGCTCAGGGAAGTATCATAAATTTGCAGAATGTTTTCAGACCAGATAACCTCAAAAACTCTTCAGTCCCTTCTCAGTTCAGGTTTGGGGTATGGAAAGTCTTGCAAACTGTCTGAAACGTTAAACCTTTCAGTGCCAAGATGCACAGCTCTGTATCACCTAGGGAAGATTGCAGTTTGATCCTTAATGGAGCTCACAGACACACAGAGTGCTCGGCCTCCTTTTCTCCAGCCAATTTAATTTTTCAGGAGAACTTCCAACTACAGCTCCAGGTAAAGTCAATTTAGTTGGGACAGATTTCCAGTCAAGATATAATAGAAGCATTAGCAACCTACTGTATTACAACCTCTTTAGCCGTAGAGTCAACTGTCTGTTACCGCCCTTGGCCACCGAAGAGCCTTTAATAAATGTGAAACCGGCTCTGCCGGTGCTCGGAACGCCCGCGGCCCCCACACGCGCTCACCGCGGGGTCTCCGGGGCGCCGCCCCCGCGCGCAAGGCCAGGGGCGGCCCCCTCAGTCCCGCCCCTTCCTGGGCGGGGCCCGCGCAGCCCCGCCCTGCACACCGTGGCCCGGCCGGCTCGGGGGAAGCGGCTCCGCGGGCCAAGGGGCTCTCGGGGAGCGAGGGCTCTTCCCGCGCGTGCGAGCCGGAGCCCCAGCCGGCAGGGGCCGCCCTCCGCCCGGGGCGCTCCGCCAGGAGCACGGAGTGCGCCGCTAGAGGGCCCGCCCGCCCGCGGGGTCGCTCCGCCGACGGCGCGCTCATCGGTGCGCGGCCCCCTCCACGGTGCGCGCGGAGCGGCCAAGCAAGCGCCGCCATGATGAACAGCGGCGGGATCGGGGTCCCGCTGGGCTTCCCCCTGGGCCCCACGTCCGTCATCCAGGTCACCAACCTCTCCTCGGCCGTGACCAGCGAGCAGATGCGGACACTCTTCGGCTTCCTGGGAGATATAGAGGAGCTGCGCCTCTATCCCCCGGAGTAAGTGGGGCCCGCGCCGGCCTCCGCAGCGACGGAGGCTCGGGAGGAGAAGGAGGCGCGGAGGGGCCGGGGGGCGGCGGGGAGGGGAGAAGCAGAAGGCCCAGCCCGCCATCTTGAGTGCGGGCACCGGGCGGGGGTCACGTGCCTTCTTCCACTCTCTATGGCCGGGCCGGCGGAGAAGGAGCTGCGCCCGCACTTAAGATGGCGGCGCCGGGCCTGTTCCCTTCTGGAAACCCAGTGGAGCTGGCCGTCCTCTCCTCGGTCGGGCTGTGTGCAGGGCGGCTGGGCCAGGGAGCCGTCAGCCCGCCCTCGCCCGCTTGCCTTACTCTTTTTTTTCCCCCCGCTATGTTAGATGATGATGTTAGAAGGGCTCTGCTCCAAGATGGGGGTGGTCGAACAGAAGCCAGAATAGCTGAGGTTCCGCAGACGGACGGAACCTTCTCTGCCTTCTGCTCGGAGGTGCTCCCCATAAGATTTGTGCAGTAAATTAATCATGAATGTTCTACCTTTCCCTAAATTGTAGCGGTTCGCGAGGGATGCGCTGAGGTGGGAGATGCTGAGGCTCTCAGCATAACAGTGCTGCTTCTCCCGAGTAGGTGGTAATCAGCAGAAAAGAGGAGGAAAATAAATATTTTTTTTCTTTAGGCAGCAGTTGTACTGGAAAGTGAATAACAGACATGCCCTTTCAAACTGTGTATTTTGTTACAATAATTAAGTAGCAGAAAGGAGAGGGAGTAATTTGCATCCACATACTTGAATTTTAATAAAAAGAAGATTGACCAAATTTCGATTTACAAAGCTGAATAGCCAAAAAGTTGGTGCTTATCAATGCTTATATAGCTACATTTTGTCTGAATATGTTTGAATGCCAGCTATTCACAAAAATTAACTATTTAATATACGTACGTAATATGCTTAAAGCAGCCTTACTGATTTTTAAGCGCTTTATTAGGTATATGATGGATTTTTATGCAGTTTTCTGGGGCTTTGCCTTGTAGATGTTCCACAATTGATTCTTTATATATAGGTTTTCTCCTGACTGATTTTTTTGTTTTGTTTTGTTACAGCTGTTGCTCTTATCTTTCACTAGGTTTTAGTCAAATAGGTACTTTTTTGACACTCATATATAAAAAATGTTTGTGCTGATGTGTGCAGTTTTGCCAGAGTACGTATATACATGTAAAATAATAAAATCCAGTACCCCAGTAGGATTTAGCTTGGGAATGTCAGGGCTGTAAAGCTATAAAATTTGGTTCTTCGTGATTAACTAAGTTTTAAGAGACAGGATGTGGGATTGTAATTATGTATTTTACTCTTGGTTTATTTACAGTTTTTATGCATAACTGTTAGAAATACAGGTTTCCTTTCCTGACGGGTATGGACATTTCACCTGACTTTCAAATTACTACCTTGGGAGAAAATTAATTATTTATTGTCCTTTTTTTGAAACAAAAAAAGAGGTGCCTCCTGTTGACTTTCTGAAAATATGTTTGAAAACATTGTGATAAATTTAGGAAATAATGTTTCATTGACAAGTGGTTGGGAAGCAAAGGTGTACCAGGCAAAAAGTTTTATTGATCCCTTTCGGTTTGCAGTACAGTTAAAATGTGAAGCTGGTTTGCAGGATGTGACAGGTCTTTTGCCTTGGGTATGTTCTCCAGTATGCTAGCTACTCCCACAGTGTGGCATTTTTTTTCAGCCTGTGAGGAGATCAGTGATGCCTGTAATTAGATTCCTATTCCCAGCTGTGCTTTTGTGATACACTTGTGACCCAGCTGAAGTCTGTGTCTCAGACTGGCCTTCAAAATCACATTTATAAGGATAAGTCTTCAAGAAAGAGGATTTTTGAACAGTTAAATGTTGAACAACTTTATTGAGCAACAGTTGGGTTTTTGCAGAATGAGTTGTTTGAAAGCAGGGAGGCACAAACTCCATTAGGTGTGCAAAGTCCTGCTGTGAACACAGTTTGCTTCTGCATGGTCTGGAGTGATCTTGGAAGCTAGAACACTCAAGTGTTTCAAAATAAACTTTTGTTTTAACCTGAAGTTGGACAATGGGCTAGTTGGTTGTAACCCTTCCCTAGTCAAGGGCAAGACGGGATTGACCTCTTGTGTTCTGCCACGAGGAAGCTCCACTCTGATTGCAACCCAGCAGACATTGAGAGGTGGAGACACATGTCATACCAGACCTTGGCGATGGGCTTTGTGGCCTCTTCTAGTTCAGAGCCTAACGGTGTTCTGTCCGTGACTACTAGTGGCTGAGTAAAACCTGGTTTAGCTTTGAGGGGTGCCACTAGACTGCGCCACTCTCACTTGTGCCTTACAGGTGGATAGGCCACCTTCACTTAACTCAACAAAGGGACATGGATTTGTCACCTCTGTGGTCCAGTCGATAGACATTGTTACCTCATGCAGTATCAGCAATATAGATGAGGCCTTTGAGGCAAAACACACAGGGCCTCTGCATAATTATACCATTAATTATTAATTTTTGTTGTCTCCTCCACACATCACTCCTCTGAAGAAAATTTGGCCAGTTTTTTCTTCCATTTTTTTACTGTAGACTTCTGAATAGGAGTCTTAGGAAATATTTCAGTTGATTGTTAGTGGGAGATGGAATGTTGCTATCTTCCTACAAAGTAAAAGAAAAATGTCAGAAGTGTCTGAGAACTATTTAGATATTTATTTCCCCCTTTTTTTTTTTTCTTTCCTAAAGAAACTGGATTTTAGTAAACTTCAATCAGAGATGTAAAATTGCTTTTTGGTGTCACTGCTGCTTAACCCTAGGAAGAAGGCTATGACTCCTTCAGTCCAACCTCAGAAAAGGTTAGCAGAAAAAAAAAGCAACAAAAGGAATTAAAACAGAATAGGACTTTTCTGTTTTAGGAAAGACTTCTTAAGAAGGCTGCTGGGGAGATTTCAGAGGCTCATTTCCTAAAAGGGACTCAATCACTCTGAAACCTTCTAGAGTTTTAGCTCTTTTGGATCTTAATAGTTTCCCTTGATGTAGATGCATCATTAATGTGCTTTTAGCAGAGATGGTCTCCTTATAGAGAATTTCTCCTTCTTAACCCTCAGAAAAGATTTGGTACCAAGACTTCTTTGTAGAACCTCATTTGCAGTAGTGTCCAGATATGAATATTTTTTAACATACTTTGAACGTAGCTTTTGTGATTTAAATCCAAGTAAAACAGGAGGACGAATGTTAACACACTTGTCAGAGTGTCGTGGTTTTGCTTTGGGTTAATTTTGCTTTCCACCCCCCACACAATTACTACTAGTTGAGAGTAAGTTTTTGTAGACAAAAGAGAGACAGGAATTGGGGAAAATAGTATAAATATTTATTACTAGGAAAGTAAAAACCACTAATAAATTAAAAATTAAAGAATTATATCTACAACAATTTCTACTCAAGTTGAAGTGTTATATATATACAGAAATACTTCTTCTCTTTTTATACTAGTCCAAGGACAAGAAATAGTTTCATTCTCTATTTTCAGAGTGCCAGCTCTCTCCCTCTCTCTCTAGTAATAGATCTTCAGTAGCAGCAGTATTCTCGTTGCAGCTGGAACTTTCTCTTTCTCGCTCTGTGTTGGCCTCCAGGACTGGGCTTACCCCCTCCTGGGCTAAGACTGAAGACTGGAGGTTACTCAGGTCCCGAAGGGTCTTCCTTCCATAGGCTTGCAAGGGGACACTTGCTTACTATGGATCTTCTTCCACAGGGTTACAGGGGATAATGGTTTAAGAGTTCACCCCTGTTTCCCTATGGAGGTCCCTCCCCATGGGAGAACAGTCCTTGATAGACTTCTCGGCATGGGTCTAGCACGAATCCACACACACATGGATTCCAACATCTCACATGGGCCATCTCGCTCCAGCATGAGATTTCTCAGGGTTATAAAATCTTCAACAGCAGTATAGATCCACACACGCACGGATCTCAGTATCTCACCTGAGTCATCACTGCTCCAGCACAGGTTTCCCTCAGGGTTACAAATCTCCACCAGGACTTTGTCTCACTTCAGTCCTTTTCATGAAGTTTTGGTTCTCTTTGGTACATCCACAGACTCTTCTATCAGCTGTATGGGGGGTCTCCTTACTCCAACAAATTTTTAGAAGTAGCAGGGTTTACTTTTCAATTTTTTCCCTGCTGAAGAGAGAGAGAGCGAAAAGGGGGGGGAAACAAGCCCCCCCCTTTCGCACTTTACTTTTCTTGCTGCAGCTTCAGCTGCCAGCTTTGACCTTGGAAGCTCCGTTATCTTTCGGCTGGAATTCTTCCACAGCGGTTTCTGTCCAAGCAGTTCGTCTTTTAAACTTTTTTTTTTTTTCACTCTCTTACAAGAGAGAAGGGAAGACTTCAGTGCTGCACCTGCTCCCCCCACCCCGGCCCAAGCCAGGGGAGGAGGGAGTCTGGCCCTACTCGGGCCCGCTACTCCTCTCCCTTACATGGCTGCTGCTTTTAATTTCAACTGCGCCAACAACCTTCTCTTCCGTTTTCTTGAAGATGTAATTAGCAAAGGTGTTACTGGACTTTTGATTGGCCTTTTTGTCTGGAAATTACCTGGACAAAACCATCTTCAGCCCCAGGGATGGGCTGGTGGGCAAAACCACGACACAGAGCTGGCTTTGTAGATGTTGAAATTTATAAAGATTATTATGGGGCCTGAAACTGCTTGGAACAGAATTATGTTCTTGAGTTGGCAATGAAAACAAAAAAAGGAGAAAAACTTGGGCGATGTTAGAAGTCTTAAACTCTGCCAGGAAAGGTTTAGGTTGGATATTAGGTAAAAAATTTTTACAGGGAGAGTAATCAGACATTGAAATGGGCCGCCCAGGGAGGTGTTGGGTTCACCGTCCTTGGAGGATTTTAAGACTGGATGTGGCACTTAGTGCCATGGTCTAATAACCACGGGTGTTGGATCAAGGTTTGGACTTGATCTCGGAGGTGTTTTTCAACCCAGTTGATTCTATGATTCTGTGGTTCTTCAACAGTGTGGACCACAGAATCTTCAGTGAAGGCTTCAACCATTTGAGTTGTAACACTGACATGTATTTACAGAGAAACAAACAAACAGCAAACAGTGACAACAGGAAAACCCAAAACACCCCCTCCTCCTGCCCACCTTGGGTTCCCCTCCCCCAGCAAACCCAACCAAATAGAAAAACCCCCGTAGCCATAAACAGGCTTTGTCATCAACAGAGTTTCTGGTGAGTGCTGAAAAAGTCATAGCTTGCTTTCACTTCTGATATTGGAAACTGATCTGATCCAAGACCTTACAGCTGGCTCAGAAGCCCTTCTATGCAATTATTTCTGTCCTGAATACATTGGCCACTACAGACAAAGTGTGTAAAAGAAATGTAGTCATCTTGTAATTTTTTCCTAAATTGAATGAGGCTAACTTTCATGTTTGTCTCTCCCATGCCCTGTTTAGTTTTTCCTCCTCAGTGTCTTTACAGAATTTTCCATGATAAGTGTTTCTGAATGCCATTCTGAATTTCATCATCTTTTTAGATATTTTACCTAGGCGTTACGGTTCTGGTACCCAGAAGCATACTGTCTGTGAAACATATAGTCTGCATGCCTCTGAACTTCCTGGTTTATCTTTGCAATTAATAGGATGAAATAATACCTTTAAAGGTTTTGAACTTGTTAAGTATTGAAATCTAATTAATTTCATGAAATAACTTTGGAAGTACCTGCTTTGGAATTTGAAGGGACTACAGAATGGGTTGGGTTAAACTTGAACTGCTGCTGGTACTTCCAGAAAGTTGACAAGTTTTTCAGTTTGGGTTGAGGCAGGACCAGGGTTGAAACAGTTTATGCAGTGCATTTTCCATGAGTTTCTGCTTTGCTAGAAGGCAGATGGTCTTTTCAAATGGAAATTGCTAATATTCCAGCAATATCCTGTTACACTCTCTTTAAAAATGTCACCTGTACTTCATTCATGTGAAGAAATAAGCTGCTCAGATAAAGGTCACAACCTTGACTAGGGAATCCGTTTTTAAAGCAAACTTCTGTGGTTTCGATCAAGATTACATATTTACATGTTCTCGGTTGGTATACTGCCTAATGGAAAAGCAAATTTTCTTCCCTTTTGTAGCCAAATGGTGAGTTGCTCCTACCTTATCTAGTGCTGCCTTGGGCTACAATATGCCAAACTAGGGCAGGTGATAAAAAGGAATTTTGTTATATTAGTCAACTAAGACCCAATATTTGAAAGAACTCTTAAGAATTTCTTTTATCATAATAAGAATTAATAAAACAGCTTTTATGAAAACCAAAGAAAAAATATTAGTTATTACAGGCTAGTATCTGAAGAACCCACTGAAAAATGGCAGGGTTTGTTGTTTGACTTTCCTCAACAAGCTTTATTTTCATTAAAAAGAAGGAGGTGCTTCACTATGCTTTTTTCAGTGGCATAGTAAGTACAAATTAGTAGATTTCTATACTCTTCTGTTATGACTAACTTTTCTAGGAAGTCTAAAATTTTTTTTTTTTCCCTTAAGGAGTAACAGTTAAAAATACATGCATGCAATTATTTAATGTGACTGATTGTTTTCTTTTTCCTTTTATCTTGCAGCAACGCCCCTCTTGCTTTTTCCTCCAAAGTATGTTATATTAAGTTTCGCGAAGCATCAAGTGTTGGTGTGGCCCAGCATCTAACTAACACGGTTTTTATTGACAGAGCTTTGATAGTTGTTCCCTGCGCAGAAGGTTGGTATTTTAGACATTCTTCTGTACTGTTGGTCTTTGTTGTGTCTGTTCAGTGTTTTAAGCTTTCTGTGTAAAAAGTACTCTGTTGTTATTTTATTTTATTTTATTGCTTTTTGAGAGAAAAGTCTTGAATCAAAATTGAAAATTGAATGGGAAAACCCAATTATATAGATTTAATTGAAATTCAGCATTAGCAGTAAGGTAGTTGGTTTAAATTATGATAATTCAGTTTCCCATCATTATTGCATATTTTGAGGGGAAAAAAGTAAAAGAATTCACTATGGTTTGTGTTGGCAAGGTTATTCTTATACAGAGTGCTCACTGAAGTCAATGGAGCTCTGAAACGATCAGACAGTTTACTGGCACAATAACATTGCAGTTTGAATCTTAATGTATCACCTTTGGTGTAGTGGATTTTTTGTTGACTTGAGATTTTTTTGAAGACACTGATTATTTTGCATTGTTTTAGAGTGCATCCCCATTTTTTCTTGTAGACATGCAGTATATGCATTTGGCTATATGCATTTGGCCATTTTAGGGTCATCTAAACTAAAATATTTAGCATTCATGGTGATAATTAGTGTTTGAATATAAATGTTTACCTGTTAGCTATTTTTTTTTAGAGGCAATCTTTCTTTTTACTGTAGAAAATGTTATTTTGTGTGTCATGAAAAGCTTTTCTTATCTATACCAGTACTTCTCTTTGGTTTTAGATATCTTCTTAAATAAGCAGTAATCTGTACAGAATGCTTCCATCATAAAATGCTCTTAAAATTCTTAATAAAATAAAATGCTTGATGAATACTAAATTGGCAAATGTTAGTTTACCTAGCTGTGAGGCCACACTTTCATGAATGTATTGAATACAAGATAGTACTGTTAGTATAGTATCCTAGATCTGAATACAGTTACCTGAAGCGTGGTCCTATAGTAGACCTTCTTGTTGGAGTTAAGCAGAGCCCCATTGACTTCATTGGGATCATTGTGGAATCGAGCATCTGACTGTTTAGGTCTGGCCCTTTTGCCTTTTTGGGGTGGAATCATTCCAGCTGATGGAGTGAACCTGACTTCACTTTCAACTTGGTAGCTTTGCCATGAACAATATATAGAATGGTTGAACCATGAACTGCAGCAAGTCCAGAAATACCTCTTATTAACATCTCTAACTGCAGGAGTTCAGAAAAATACTGTTAACTTCCTTGAGTTTGTTAATGATGGTCCCAGAGTACTGTTTCTTGGCATGTTTGCCATGTAATGATCTAGATAGTGTGAGATTAGTGCCTCTGTAATAATCATCTGGGATGTTCTTAGCAAACTCTGCCAAATCTTCAAAATTTCACAAACCCTCTAAGTACTTTTCGCTAAAGGCCAAATTGACCTACAATTGACCTGTCTATTCTTGCAGCCTTCTTACTAGGGGCATATAACACATTTGTCTTTGTAAAGCCTAGATTTTTAGTTGCTTTTGTGCCTTGTTTTGGGGCCTTTTCAGTTTCATATTTTGAACTTGTTCTAAAACCACAAAGAGAATATGGCTGTATCCACTTGCAACTGTGTATAGGCTAAGGGGATCAGAATCCCCAATTGGAAAATTGCCCCTAAATACCTTGACTAAGGTTTATTCAGGATCTTAGTTTCACTTTTTGTCAAAAAACTGATAACATTGGTTCAGTACTGCCAGAGAGGGAGGATTGTTGCCTAATGAGTGAACACACCTCTGGTGTTTTTCTTCTATGAGATCACTACCCGACATGATATGGCACCAGGCAGGTAAAGCTACGTTTCTTCTGTCTGTTGGTGGTAGAGAATGAATGGAAGGAGAAAAAATCAAAGTGCTGACAAATACTGTTCCGACTCTATTTGTAGCTGACTTATTAGGCGTTTCTGAGAAACTGTATTAAAATGTCATTTTTCAAAATCATTCTCCATTTCCACAGAAATGTATGTATAATTAGGTGAACAAATGATTGGGCTTTGCGGTAGCTTCTTTTTTTAATGAGAGAATGCTGTTTCCATGTAACTTTTTATTATAATCACTCATTTAAAAAAATATGTGAATTATAAAGATTTAACTTTCTGATGAGTTTATTGTGTGGAATAAATATGACTTTGGAGACCACAGCTCAAGGTTTTTGATTCAATATGTATAATATGATGCATTGTTAGTGGAGCCAGTGGAGTGGATCACAGGCTTTAAAAGTAGCGATGGCTTTATTCTGCCAGGAGGTAAAATTATGTAATTGTCCAACAGTGCCAATAATAAAACATTTTGTGCGCTAAGTTGAACATAGAATAGAGGTAAAATGAACTCTGAAAACCTGGTTAAAAAAAAAAAAAATCTGAAATTGACAATGTATTTAAACAGTGGTAAATCAAGGATGTATGAGGAAGGAATCACTACAGAATGAAATCAGTCTTAATTGTATGAGATTTAATGAACAATTTAACACAAATGTAATTGTAAGTGAAGTAAGATTACTAAGCTGTCAAATTATGACTTTTTATGTGTGTGTATTGGTAGGTTTTTCTTTAAATATACTTTGAAAACACAAAGGTTGAAAGCTAAACAAAGATGCCACCCTATTCATTCTAAATTTTATGTCCACATTATCTGGTAGATGGATTTTGACTATTAATTTGGTTTTGTATGTTTTCTCTGTGTGATATTTGTGCATTATTAGATGACTAGACTGGCCAAGGCAGACCTGTTACACTTGCCTGAGTTAGGCATTGTTTGCCATGCCACTAAACCTGCCGCCAAGTGAAACCTTCATGGGGGAAATGAGATCGAAGTCTGGCCTGCTGAAGATGGACGCCCTGTCTCTGTTTTTATTTTATTTTGATTTCTTTCCTTTGTTTCTTTTATTTTTATTTTATTTTGTCCCTTTTTTGTTTTGTTCCGTTAAATCTCTTACCCTTGTACTTGTGAACTAGTACTTCAGTTCTGTGAAAATGATGTTTGTAAAGGGTTCACAGTGTTTGATCTTGAAGTTGACCCAAAACTGCTTATGAATGGTGGATGGTATACAGAGAACTTAGAATATGATTAATTTTCAATGCTGTGACATTTAAGCATCTAAATTCAGCAGATTAGCACATCGTGTCAGAAGGCAGGAACAGTGAAAAATATGTCAGTTTTGAGGTACAGTCTTTCATATGTTGTGTTTTATGAGTTCCTCTTGGAAAGGGACAGTTGAGACTCATACTTCTGGAGAAACCAACTTTAGAAAGTAAAGTCATAATATTTCTCTGCTATTTTTCCTCAGCAGAGTGTTTTATTTTAGGTTGCAATGTCTATTTAAAAGAAGGCTGATTATTTATGTCTAGTGCCATGAGATTAAAATTATTTCTGAAACAACTTCTATGAATATTGAATGTCATGAAATATGTGTTTACTTCTGATGAAACCTTGCTGCAGTGAGGTCAGTGACAGGAAGATTTCATCCTTTTGTTTTTGTAATTTTCAGAAAAGACTGTTTACCACTCATAAGTACAAATGCAGCCTGAAATTTTGGTTGGAATGTGTTATGTGAGACACATTGTCTTTAAACACTGTTATTTGTGAGAAGATTGAATCAGTTCTGTGTGTGTGTGTGTGTGTGTGTGTGTGTGTGTGTTTGTGTGTATATATTGCATTTTTGACATGCTGCAGCGGTAATTATTTGAAAAAGAGGTTTTTTTAAAAAAAAAAAAAAGTCAGAAAATTAGTCTTTTCTCCATCATCTCGCAGTCTCAGAAGCCCTGGCAGTTCATGCTGGAGTGATTGAGATGGTTCTCATCCCTAAATGATGTTTTTACTTCCTGTGAAATGGAAACCTTGAAACAGAAGTGGTGAACAAGGTGCTGTGTCTAGTCTTCAGGCGTTGCTCTTCCCAGCCAGCTGCATTGGCATCTATTGGTTTCACTCTGAAAAGAGCTTTGCTTGATGATCTGTGTTGGATTTGGCAGTTGAGGTAATTGCCAGTAGCTGTCATCTCTTTATTCGCTTCTGCTAAATCCGCTAAGATTCATGAGCTGGATCACACAGAGTATTTTATTTGTAAGAGTACACGTTCCGTTGATTTAAAATGGAAGGAAAATAAGTACTCTTATGTTTAGAGTAGACGTGAACAGTATTTTTAAAAAATGAGCAAACTTATTGCAGACGCACTTTCTGGGGTGAGGATTAACTGTGTAGTTTCACTAAAAAGAGTAGAAAATCAGTTTTTTCTGAGTGCTTGAGGAACAATACTGTAATTAGTACTTGTTTGACGCAGGTACTTCTATTCAGCCTTCATCAAAATGGATTCTGGTATAGAATAGGCTGACTACGGCTCTTAAGACTTTGATGATACAAAAAAAATAGCAATCACAACTGTCTGTAGGCAATATGGAGCTAATCTACATTTGCTTTCAGATTCCTTTGCAAAGTGAAGAATCAATAAATAATTGATCATAGAACCTGTAATTTACTAAGCAGAAATGCTTCTAAGAAATGGGGTATAGATGTGGCATATTTATATTGTCTGTTTCCCTCATTAGGAAATAAATATCTTCACCTCATTTCAGAACTGAATGGAAAAGTCAGCTTTTAAATACCATGTTTAAACTAAATTATGCTAATCTGTTGTGTCAAAGCCCACGTATTTTGTTGTATTTTTGTGAGCTTGTATTTCATTTTATAAATAAATTCACAGAGATAAAACTCCAAGATTTAAAGCCTGTAACTCATGAGGGTATTTGGTCTTGCATATTAGGTTGTTTTTCAAAACTGTTTAAAAACCAGGGAAGTAGATTTTCAAGACATTGTAGATTTTTGTTTCTGCACAACAGTGTTCCATAGAATTTTGGCCTGGTTTTAAAATCTGGAAAAGATACTTCAAAAAGGCAGTATCTTTGAATATACAGGCAAATTTTCAGGGTTCTGTCTGTAGAGATAGACCCTTTCTCTTTCTTGAAAACAAAATAAATAATCTTTTATTGTGGTGTTGAACTGATGGATGAGATTTTGTATTCTAAAACTTTACATTGCTAAAGACCAAAGTATTTTGGGTATAATGCTGCAAACTTGACAATTTTCATATGCATGCTATTCATTCTTTGAGCTGCTATAATGGTGAACGGAACTGAAATGTTCAGTGGATTCCTTTAACAACATTAGAGCAAATTGTTAGTAGTTCCAGTTATTTCAATGCCGTGATGCATATGCCTGAAGTTTAGGCTTCTGTTTCAGTCTTGACTCATTGTCCTTCTTAGTTATGTGCCTAACTCAGTTCCTGTTTAAAAGGGCTAACTGCCTAAGCTAAGTGCTTAATTGTAAGTTTATCTGGTTAAGTGTGTGTTGAATTGGCTGTATGTAAGTGCATACTTGAATTAGGCATATGCTTATGTACATTACTGACCAAGGATCTCAATTAACATGCAGACACACCACTTCAGGAGCCATTTCTGCCATTACTTGTGCAATGTCTCATGATCCATAGAAACGTGCACGAATTGCAAGATATTCACTGTTCAGGATAAATTCTGGTTCATTAGTCATTTGAAAACACTTCAGTATGTAGTTTTGCAGAAGAACTGGTACATAATTCTATGCCTAATTTGCATGCACAGCTGCTGGAACTGTGTATTCAAAAGTCTTTTAGTTAGCAACATATCAGGGAGGGTATGCAGCAAAGTACCTTTTGAGCAGTTAGATACACCTCTCATTGCATGCCTGACTTCAAAATGAGATCTGTGAAGAGTGCTGAACATTGTGATGGTGGCTTAGATTCATGCATGTTTTTTTTAAAAAGCCCTGGAATTCATTATTGCACAGTTAATTCTTAAGTGCTAACAATTTTCCTATTTTTCTTCTTTAGATAGCAAAATCAAGTGGTTTCTTACATGTTAAGGAGGAAGGTGTTTCAAAATTTAACATAAATAAAATAAATGTAAATAGGAAGCACGAAATTAAATGGGTACTGTTACTTTATCTTTTCTGTTCTACCCATGCTAGATATAAATTCAATTTAATTTAGATTTTTTTCTGTTCTTTGGTCATATCCAACTGTAACCCAGTCTTTCCTGCAGATCTGTAAAACAGGTTTGCAAAAATTTTTTCATTCCATTTTTAAAAGTTGCTGCGGGGTGAGTTGGAGCTCACATAGCTAAAACTGTGTGGTGTTTTGAAACTTACCTCATGTTTTACTTTTTGATAAAAGTATTTGTATATTTTTAATTTTGAATTCAGAGGTCTTATAAATTAAAACATACACAGTTTGAATCAAAGCAGTGAAAACCACTGGCACAGCTTTTGTATGTTCCTTGATGATTAGAACAATGTTTAAATAAGAGCATTTACTGTATTATAATCCATATGGGAATAGCGAAGGGCTTAGCTGATTAGCAAATGTACAGTTATGCCAGTAATGTTGAACACATCATAGATATCTAGTATAATTAGAGCTTCTTTTGGTAGGTTTTTATTTTAGTGTTTAATGTTTGTACTAGTTTAAATCCCTTTGCATTTCAAATTGAAAGTGTACGTTTAATTGTAATCCTAATTGTTTTGACTATTAAATCTTGATTTTTTGAGATTTTTGGGGTTCATTTAATAGTCTAATTGTGACTAACATTGAATGAAACCTGCATTTAATTCAGATTAGTTGTTACTTAAACTTTAAACGTGGCAGTAGGGTTATAATCAGGTTGAAATAGCAGGGAATACATATTCTGGGAAAACAGCTTACTTAGCTGATCAGTTACGATTTTCTTCAGTCTCAGTAAATTTAAAGTAATTTTCACATAAACTGAGGTAACCTAGAATGTGGACAGTACAAATCTAAATTTTTTCTGCTCTTCTCTCCTCCACCTTCAGGTTCACTTGTAGTATGTATTGTATGCAGTCACTGTAGTTCAGTAGGTTTTTTATTTTATGTTTTGCTTATTTTTACATTCTAAGTAGGTAGCACCAGAGGAATGAAGAAGAGCACAAATTTCAGTTAGCACATACTTGTTTTTTTCTTTTTTTGTTTTTCTTTCTTTTGCTGATTCGGTTATTTGCCATTTCTGGGGATTAAACTTTAAAAAATGTTCTTCTTTTCTGTATCTGATGTTCTGTGTGCTATTAGTGATGCAGCCAACACGAACGGTTGTCATGTGTAAAACAACTTTCGATCACCGCGAAAACATCGCCCTGGGAAAGCGTCCATGCTTGATATCGTTTGGTTCATGAACGTTAAGTTTCCAGTACAGGTGACCCATAGCTCAAAGTGTTAAATAATTATATACATTATTCAGTTTTTAAAATAATAATCCATTAATGAGATTGCTAGTCTTTGAAATTTTTCTCACTTTTGTTTTTCCTAGTAGAGCAGGGTAAAGGAAAAACTTAAGTTCTTATTTGTTTCTTTGTAAGGATCTGGTAGATAGATTCATTGTTATTTATTACATTTTTAAATGCAAGGGTAATTGTAAAATCATAGAGTAACATCTGTTTAGTGTTCCAACTCTGTGTAATGCTGTCATTTGCTTCTTCAGGTAAAATCCCAGATGAAGCCAAAGCCCTCTCTCTCTTGGCGCCTGCTCCTACTATGACAAGTCTGATGCCTGGTGCAGGGTTGCTTCCTATACCTACACCAACCCCTTTGACTACAGTAAGTAAAATTCAGTAGCTGTCTAATTTCTGGTTTCCTCTGTACTCTATAGCCTTTCCTGTGTTCAGAGAACAAGAACTATCTGATCCATGGATTTTGCAGTGAGGGTTTAGCTGTGGTGCTAAAGGCTTGATGAGGATTCATCAGATGTCCGTGCACAACGTTTCTGGGTTTTTCTTTCAGATTATTATTTTGCAAAACAGTGGGTAAATACTGGTTTTGGTTGTTATCCATTTTAATTGTTGTCCTACCCTTGAGCCATTTATTTGGTCAAGTGGAAGTGCTATCCACTTCCTAAAAATTTATTAAAACATAATAGTTATAGTAACACCATTTTTCAGAATATTGAACTGCTGCAGTAGGATGATTTTACTTGATACCTCTACAGCAAAGTTTTTAACTGTCTAACAATCTTTTCACTACGAAAAGTAGCATCTTGGTAATGCTACTTCTGCTCAATGCACCTTTGCCTCTGTAAGCCTTTCTTGACATCAGCAAGCTCCTATAGTTTACTCACGGAAAATTTCAAGTTAGAGTAGTTTTTCCTCTGTTACATAAAAAAAAATTACTCATGGCTAATTAGAAAATCTGTTTATGGGAAAGGCAGTTGCTTTTTGGGTAGTGAAAATAAAATTCAAACCAGGAACTCAGTAGGCCAACTTTGTAGTGATTTTTAAGAGGCTTTTTCTAACATTTCCCAGGAGAGATTGCTGTTTTCAGTTCCACACATGAGAGATATATTTTCCTCTAGGAGTGAGGGAAAGAAGACTGAATTAGATGCAATATCCTTTGCATTTCAGCTGTAATTAATCTTGTCCTACATGATTTATTTATCCAAAAAGTGCCTTATGTTTCCCTTTGATGGACTGATACCTGTCAGCACTAGCATTGCAAATTCCCTTCTATCCTTGCTGGGCAAGGTCTAAGCCATTCCTTGTCTAGTCCAAATACTTGTTGTGTCAAAAAAACCAAGAACATTAGCAGTGTCTGAAGGTATCTTGCTCAATCTAAGCATTAGATATTCAAACCTATATGTTTTGTGATTGATGCACTACGTATACACTGGTCCCTTTCCAGACCTCTTTGATAAGATGTTAACTGATAATCCACAGCAAATCTTAACTATAGAAGGTTATTTATGGGTATATTTTTGTACTGTAAAAAAACTTGCTGTATTGTGATCTTGAAGTATTGCCTATTTTTATTAGATCTATTTTGACACAAATAGTCAAGGCAGGCAAGTATTAAGAAGCCAGTGCGTGGTTGCAAACTGTATTCTGTTTTTGTGTTTTCCAGCTTGGTGTTTCACTTGGCACTTTAGGGGCTATACCAGCAGCAGCATTGGACCCTAACATTACAGCACTGGGAGAAATACCACAACCGCCAATTATGGGAAATGTGGATCCATCCAAAATTGATGAAATCAGGAGAACGGTCTATGTTGGAAACCTAAATTCCCAGGTAGCTTTTTGGGGTTTTTGTGTTGTGGAAATACTAATGGAAGGTGTGAAATTGTAATTTATGAATTCTAATCTTAACTGTTTAAGATTTTACATTAGTTAACAGCAACACAAATTTAAACAAAACCCCCTCAATTTTGTTGCCTCTTCATGATATTTTGAATGCTCCTGTGCCAATCAGATCAGACCAGGCTCTGGAATTCGTTCTGTCAGAGAAGTCACACTGTAGCTGAATTCAAGAAACACACTCAACAGTTGTGTGTGCTGATCAAATGTCCAGTTGGGTTAGGTTAGCAGTGCCTCAGAAGTCATGAGATCATGGTAGCTGTTTCCCACAGCACTGTGCAGTTGCTTAGTAAGATGGAGTGATGTGTCCTAGTGGAAAGTGCAAAATTAGCATAAATACCTTTTGGTCAGCAACTTGTGTTTTCAGCATTTGATTGAATTATTTGAAAAATACTTACTCTTGACTTATAGCAGTATAAGTATTACATTTTGGAGTTTTTTGATGCTAAAGTAACTACTGAGTGTAAAAGTACTACTGATCATAATAAAAAAAAAAAAAGGAAAAATAATAGAAAGCCAGATAAAACTAAGTCTTTTAATATTGTTTGGATATTTTTGTTTTAATTGATCAAAAGTCAAAGTCACAATCGGCTTGGCTGCAGGTGTATAAGGAAATTCCTCATCAGTTATTTCAGGTGAATTGCCTGAAAAGTGCAAAATTCTGTGCAAATGTGGTTTTTTTTAATCTAGATGAAGAACTAAGGGGTTGTGGATGTACTGTTTTAAATCATAGAATACTCTTTAGATTAATGGAAGAAAAAACACATCCTTTTTAGAGTGTGACATTACTAAATTCATACCATCTGTGTAATAATGGTGAGATATCATTCCAAAATCTGTAGCTCTTAGACTACCTGATATATGGTATAAGCTGGTTTTGTTATATATTTTACTTTTTGACTCTTTCTAGACTACAACAGCAGATCAACTGCTTGAATTCTTCAAGCAAGTTGGAGAAGTCAAATTTGTGCGAATGGCAGGTGATGAGACTCAACCAACACGATTTGCTTTTGTGGAATTTGCTGACCAAAATTCTGTACCTCGAGCTCTTGCCTTTAATGGAGTTATGTTTGGAGACAGGCCACTGAAGTAAGAAATTAGTTATCCATATGACTACTGAATGAGAGATTTCTTTGTATCCTTACGTATACATGTAGGACTCTGATGTATAGGAAAATGCTGTAACTAGTTTTTCAGTAGTAGAACCTAATTTTAAACTGGAACGTTCTTATCAATTCCAATTTCAAGGTTTGGCATAAATTTCCCTTAGAATAATGTGGGTAGCATTGAGTAAAATATATTTCTCTTAATCCTGAGGTAGTGAATATATAGTGAAAGAATCTGCAAAGTCCTTAGTACTAAGTTTTCTGTATGATATGTATGTAATTAGTAGGTTTTAGCATAGAAATTTTATATGAAATAGAGAAATAGCTTCCTAGACTTCTACTAAAAATACTGTAACACAGAAATATTATGCTGCCTTTTTCTGAAAGTGGTAGGATTTGAAAGTAATAAAAGATATTTCAGGTACTTGGAAAAAATGAGCATTAGCACAAATCTGTAGTTTTGCTGAACTTTAAAGTTTTTTGTCATACATGGAAGATGAGATGTTTTTCTTTCTTACTTGTTTTTCATTTTTTCTTTTCAAGTGTTTTAAGAATTAAATGTTTTTATTTTTCCTTAGAATAAATCATTCCAATAATGCAATAGTGAAACCTCCCGAAATGACACCACAAGCTGCTGCTAAGGAGCTGGAAGAAGTGATGAAGAGAGTAAGGGAAGCCCAGTCTTTCATATCTGCTGCTATTGAGCCAGGTAGGTATATTGTGTTCATTAGCTAACAGACATGTTCTCTGTGTACCTTGGCACACACTTTTAAGAGCATTTTCAGACACAGGAAAAGGATACTCAAAGGTATTCAGTATGTGTTGGTAAAAAATAGAAGAGTAATCAAAATTCTGTTCATGCGACAAAGTAGTGGAATAAAGGTTTTTATTTCATCACATGTTGTTTTCAAATACATGCTCAGTGAATGTTTTCAAAAATACAAATTTTTACAAATTTTTACAAATCAATACTCTGATGACACTTTTTAAGTTCAGAGTACTTGGAAACTTTTAAAAGAAAATGCTTTATATTTTTTTTCTTCTCCTCTAGTACACAAGTGCCATAGTTTGATGATCAGCATTTGTTCTGAAAGCAGTAATATTGTGCTTTCCTTATCTGCAGCAGGTTAATTTTGTCTCTTTCATGCTGGCTCAAGACTGTATGCATCCTCATAGGAGATGGGATCAGAAAATGAATCTGCAATAAAACTTTACATGTTGTAGAAGACTTGTTTTCATCCAGATTGTTTCCTTCCCTATTGACAAAGACACAGAGTCAAAGAGGAAGGTGTTTGTGTGTTAAGAGGTTAGACAGACATACCAGTGCTGATTCATGCTGACTTAAACTTGATTGCAAAACCGTAGCATAAAAGCTCTCAACTTACTACACATGCTGTTGAGATCCTACTTCTTTTCATTAGCAACTTTTTGCCATTCTTTGTAGTAGCAAACCCAAATGTTGTCTTATGTAGGTTAGATGGGGTGGAGTCTTGAGGGTTTTTTGGGGAGGAGTGTTTTCTGTTGTGTTTTAGAGTTGGAATAAAAATACCTCTAACATTTTTTCACTGTTAAGCAACAGCTTCTGTAGTCTTCTTGTAGTCTGAACCATGGTGAGATCACTGCTAAGGTTTCTGTTGACTTCCTGGTTTTTGGGTCATTTTCACCCTGTTCTGTTCATTCCTTCCTCGCATAAAACAGTGTTTGAGGAACAAAACTTTTGTACAGTGGTTGAAATATCTAAAAGTGTAGACAGTACTAATTATCACATATTTTATGCTTGTTTTTAAAATTATACTCTCTAAATTTATTCTTCTCAGGTTCTTTTAAAAAATAATTATATCAAATAATAGGCCAAGAGGAAGACTTGTTATGTTTTGTGCTTTGTGGCAGCAACATAAATCCTGTTCTTAGTAGAGCTAGCTGTTTATAATTATCTGGTTTATGTGTACTGCTGCAGGATGGCTGCACTCAACGAGTATATGCAATGACTTTCTTGGATGTTTCTGAAGGATATGTGCAAAGAAGGAAGATGTGCAGAGAGTAGGCCCCTTGCACTATATGTGGTACATTCCACTTGTGCCAGATTGTTAACTGGGATCTTTAAATGTTCTGAGCTTACACTGCAAAGTGGTTTTTTCCTCTCAGAGTCTGGAAAGAGCAGTGAAAGAAAAGGTGGTCGATCTCGTTCCCATTCTCGTTCAGAATCCAGGTCTAGCTCAAAATCTCGATCTAGAAGAAAAAGATCACACTCAAAACACAGGTAGGTATGTTTTTTGTTTCAGACTAAGATCATTTTGGGATTTTTTTGCTTGGTGATGGTTATTGAGGTTTCTTAGTTACAGGACAAGTAGAGACTGTAAAGATTACCATCTTGCACTCAGCAGATCAGTTACCAGGAACTTTGTCTCTGAACAGATATCCTTTCCCTCTAAATAGGTATTTTCAGGATTACTTTCAGTTAAAACACACTGGAAGACACTTTTTGTGCCATGTAACATAACAATTTCTGTGGTTTCTTTGTTCTTTTTATGGTATGTAGCATAATACTATTTTGTGACCTGTCTTTTAAAAAGAAACTTGTGTTTGGTGGATTGGGCATGTAGTTTACTGGTAACACCCTGAGTAGATAGGCTGGCTGTAAAAAATTTATATTGTCTTGAACTTCTAAACACTGAGTTAATAAATACAGTGGTTTTATTTACCATCCTGTAAATGTCAAACTGTGGTCTGTAAAAATAGAGGAAAAAGGCTTTAGGGGTAGTTCTTCATTCTTCAGATTTTGTTGGTGTTGCTAAATTTCTTCAGATCTGAAGAACTCCAGGCTTTGGAATACGGGATAAGAGAGAATTATTAGATCATCGTTGAAATATACCAATTAAGAGTGAAACAAGTGTTCCTGTGTGAGAGTTATAAACTCTTCCTGAAGTGATCCATCTCCTTGCAATGTCAGGAATGTCTTCTGAGCATTTAAGTAATCAATCTAAAGATATTGGGCTTTGTTAAGTATTAAAAAAGAAATTATTTTGGAATGATTCCATTTGGAATGACTCCTTACACTTTTAAAAAGGTGTTGTCCTTATTGCAGCAGTAGCTCTGTTGCATCCTTTCATACGTCTTTTAACAAGGCAATTAGGATCCTTTTACGTATAAAAAAGCTGGCCAGAAGGAGTTATCATCAATCATACTATCAAATAAATATGGCACAAGTACAGGCTTTAAAAGTGCAACAATAATCTGTCCTTACTGCTTCCCTCTTCACTCTTATATAAAACACATTGTTTTCTTCTCTATGACTTAAAATTTATTCAAGATTGTGCTTTCATTCAATTGCCATTAATTGACCTTTTGTTGGTTTCTGTTTCTGTGTTGGATAAGCAGAACAAAGCTGTAGGTAAACAATGGCTTCCCCTTGTTGTATATTACTTGGTGTGTCTTAAGCTGCAGAAGATAGGTAGAATTGATACTTTTTGTACCTCCCAGTTCTTCAGGATTTATATATTATAAAATATATGTGATCTTTCTGTCTTTCATAAGTTAAACTTCATGGCTCCTTAATCTCCCAGCCAGAGTATCCAGTTATGTGTTTATAAAGAATCATAGAATCAGCTGGGTTGGAAAAGACCTCTGAGATCATCAAGTCCAACCTTGATCCAACACCGTTGCCGTTACTAGACCAATGACACTAAAAGCCACATCCAGTCTCATCTTAAAAAACTCCAGGGACAGAATTCACCACTTCCCTGGGCAGCCCATTCCAGTGTTACTCTCTGTAAAGAATTTTTTCCTAATATCCAACCTAAATGTCCCCTGGCACAGCTAAAGACTGTGCCCTCTTGTTCTACTGCTGATTGCCTGGGAGAAGAGACCAAACCCCTACCTGGCTACAACCTCCTCTCAGGGAGTTGTAGAAAGTGATGAGATCTCCCCTGAACCTCCTCTTCTCCAGGCTAAACAACCCCACCTCCCTCAGCCTCTCCTCACAGGACTTGTGCTCGAGTCCCTTCACCAGCCTGGTTGCTCTTCTCTGGACCTGCTCCAGCACCTCAATATCCTTCCTGAACTGAGGGGCCCAGAACTGGACACAGCACTCCAGATGTGGCCTCACCAGCACTGAGTACACAGGAAAAGTCACTTCCCTGCTCTTGCTGACCACATTGTTCCTGATGCAGGCCAGGATGCCATTGGGCCTTCTTGGCCACCTGGGCACACTGCTGGCTCATGTTCAGCTTCCTGTCAATCCAGACTCCCAGGTCCCTTTTCTGCCTGGCTGCTCTCCAGCCACTCTGTGCCCAGCCTGTAGCGCTGCAGGGGGTTGTTGTGGCCAAAGTGCAGAACCCGGCACTTGGCCTTGTTGAAGCTCATCCCGTTGGAATCAGACCATCTCTCTGGTCTTTCCAGGTCCCTCTGCAGAGCCCTCCTGCCTTCCAGGTGATCAACACTCCCCCCCAAGTTGGTGCTGTCTGCAAATTTGCTAATGGTGGACTCAATCCCCTCATCTAAATCATCGATAAAGATGTTAAACAGGACTGGGCCCAGCACTGATCCCTGGGGGACACCACCAGTGACCGGCCGCCAACTGGATGCAGCCCCGTTCACCAGCACTCTCTGGGCCCGGCCCTCCAGCCAGTTCCTAACCCAGCACAGAGTTCCCCTGTCCAAGCCATGGGCTGCCAGCTTTTCCTGGAGAATGCTGTGGGAGACGGTGTCAAAGGCTTTGCTGAAGTCCAGACAGACACATCCACAGCCTTCCCCTCATCCACCAGGCAGGTCACCTGATCATAAAAGGAGATCAGGTTGGTCAGACAGGACCTGCCCCTCCTAAACCTGTGCTGGTTGGGTCTGATCCCTTGTCCATCCTGTGTGTGTTGCATGATTGCACTTAGGATGATCTGCTCCATAACCTTGCCAGGCACTGAGGTCAGGCTGACAGGCCTGTAGTTTCCTGGGTCCTCCTTCTGACCCTTTTTGTGGATGGGCGTGACATTCACCAACTTTCAATCATCTGGGACCTCCCCAGAGAGCCAGGACTGTTGGTAAATAATGGAGTGCGGCTTGGTGAGCTCTTCTGCCAACTCCCTCATCACCCTTGGGTGGATCCCATCTGGTCCCATAGACTTGTGAGGATCCAAGTGGCTCAGCAGATCACTGTTGCCTCCTGGATTACAGGGGGGCTATTCAGCTTTCTGTCTCTATCTGCCAGTCTGGAGGCCAGTTGTCCTGAAAGCAAGCTGTCTTACTGTTGAAAACTGAAGCAAAGAAGGTGTTAAGTACCTCAGCCTTATCCTCATCTTTGATAACTATGTTCCCCTCCATGTCAACAGAGAATGGAGGTTTTCCTTGCCCCTCCTTTTGCTACTGATGTATTTGTAGAAGCACTTCTTGTTATCCCTAACACAAGTGGCAAGATGAAGTTCAAATTGTGCTTTCGTCTCTCTGATTTTCTTTCTACATGACCTAACTCTGTACCTAAACTCTTCATGAATAGCCATCCCTTTCTTCCATAATCAGTAACCTCTCTTTTTTCCCCTAATTTCCTTTAAAATCTGCTTGTTCAGCCAGGCTGGCCATCTTCCCTGCCAGCTTGCCTTTGGGCACACTGGGACAGCCTGCTCCTGTGCATTCAAGACTTGCTTCTTGAAGCATGTCCATCCCTCCTGGACCCCTCTGTTTTCAAGGGCTGTTTCCCAAGGTACCTTCTGGACCAGTCTTCTCAGTAGGCTGAAATCTGCCTAAGTTATGAAACTTAATGTGCAGATTCAGCTCTTTATTTTTGCTTTTCTGGGGAAAACAATTTTCCTAAAACAGTGAGTATTTTGGAAAAAAAATCTAAAAATGGTGTTTTCTTCATCAGATCTACGGAAGACTTTAATTGTGGGGTTTTTTTATCAGAGTATCTCTACTTTAATTACGTTCCTTATTTATCATGTAGCAAGTGCTCTTTCCCTGGAAATTCTTACAACTACAATCCATGCTAACAAATCCTCTTAACTGAAAGAGTGACTTGACTGAATGCTGAATCCCAGGTTGCTGGGGTTTTTATTAATTTAAGTTGTAAGAATGGAGAACACTGATGTGGCCAAAGCCATCTTACTTCACTGACAAAGACTTCAATAAGTGGCTGAGCCTGGAAAGGAAGTAATCTGTAACTAATTATTTTTACAAGCTGTTAAAAATTGCAAATCGCAGCTTTTTATGCAGTGTCATTTTGCAAGGACAGCTGTTGTAAATTATATTGATTTATATTTTCCAGAATGTTCATGGAGATTGTTATGAAACATGGGTATAACTTCAATGTTCTGTTGTTTCAAAGGAGAGTATGTGCATCTGGTGAAGCAAAAAGCATCCATATTTGCAAAATGTTTGTTGAGACCGTATGTTACTAAAGTGTAATTATTTATATCGTAGTATGTGGTCAAGCAAGATTTATGTAAACTTTCCTTTGTTGGTTGACCCCATTTTTATGAGATTCCAATATTAAAATATTTTTGTTCTGACATCCTTCATATAGAAGTAGATCAGGCAACAGATCTCTCTCAAGACACAAGGACAGACGCAGATCCAGAAGTCCCCTGAAAAAACGGTCTAGATCTTCGGAAAGGCGGAAATCAAGAAGTCGCTCTCGTTCTCGGTGAGTTCTGTTCCATGAAATGATACTGTTAGCTCGCAGTATAGAGCTTTTGGAAAAAAAAATTAACAAACCTTTTAGATGATCGTAAAATGTAAAATCTTGTCTGTAGGAAAAATGACAAAGTAAATTTTAGTGCTGAGTGCAGTGATCTTGGCTAGGATAATTTTCTTCCTAGTAGCCTGGATGGTGCCTGCAGTTAAACGACCACACTGAGGTACCTGAACTTTGATAATCTAGTCTGCTTTTATATCAACATCTCAGCTGACTGAAAATAGGTAACTCTAATTCAAACTATAACCAATAGATAAGGAATATTTTGTGTAGCTTGTGTAAGCCACAAAAAAGTGGATGATGCTTTTTCGATATGTATGTGTTGAGAAGATTGAATTCAAAATGACCTTGGTATCCCATATTCTGAGAACAAGTATGAAGTTTTTGTGCATGATCTTTTGTTTTTCACCTCTGCCTTTATCATATGCCAAACAGCAGGAACAAATGCACGTGTCTGTTATATGGCATATTTATATTTCAGAATGTAATATGTCTATACTTTATCTAACCTATTAGTTTTTATGTCTGGTTGTCTAAATTATTGGACTGTGAAATTCCAACAAGATAATAACATAATTTTCTGAGTGATGAAGTACTGAATAATCTCAAACCAAAAGTGCCTAGGGAAGTAGCTTTATGACTGGAAATCTTGGTGCTTTCTTTCTGTTTCATCTCTGTAATTCCCCTGATTCATTTGAAGGGAGCTTTGTAGTTGCATTATGCAGTTGCCTACTGTTCTTTGAGGGAAGAAGTTTTGTGGTAATTGAGAACTGCAGATCTGTGGACCTCACTGAAAATGAGCTGAGTTTTAATGGTGGGTCTTTTTGATTCTCTTTTGCTGTTGTCTGGAGCTTCTTGAGACATCTGCTCACTGGAAGGAGCAAGTCCAGTGAAATCTCTAATAAATTAACTGGAACACACTTCTTGGGAGGTTCTTTAGTATTGCAGGAACTGTATGCTGTTTTGTCTTTATGATGCATTCCTTCTTTGAGACTCCTGAAGAAGGATTTGCCAGAACCTTATGGGAATCAAAGTTGACAGGTCACAGAGCATACAACAGTCTACTGTTCATTAGTAATTGAGAAGATAGAGTCAAATGCTTCCTCAGTTTGAGAGAAGGTGAGGGCGGAACTTAGGATCTTTCATGTGTGAAGAAATCTCCTTTAGAATCTATAAGAATCTAGTATAGATACTAATACCAGTAGACAGACCAACTTCTGTTAGTCTGGTTCTTTTTGACATGTAAAGGCCTGCTAGTTAACTTCTCCTCTTGTACTTTCTCCCAATTTCTCTGTGTGAACAATTGTTCTTTTCTCTCTGTGCTAGAGAGGAAAGATGGAGTCTTGCACTTTCAAGTAGTCCTATACACTAAAATGTAATCTTCTAGCCAAAACTGTGAGCTAATAAATTTTTGTTTGACTCGATGACTAGAACATGGGTTGGAATTTTCCTCACTGTTCTTTTTATGAATGTCTGTCATTCTACCTGTCCCAGAGAAGCTATTTTCCTTGCTTCTGGTTTTGCTGTACTATCAATTTCTCAATATTTTTCAAATTCCTAATGACATTGCAGATGGTTGAATTGTCTTGATTGAGTTTTGATCTTCTATTTTCTTTTTGAGGGAATCTGGTGAAATTTTATCCCTGTTTTCTTTTTATTTCTATATATTTATTGTTGTTGGACTTCAAAACAATTCAAGGATATCTGTGTGCAAGAACACGTAGAATAAAGACTTTGGTCTTATTCATTTGGGAGTGGTTAATCTGAGGCCCATTTTATGTGGACACACTTTTAAGTAAAGAATGGATTTACAGATTGTAGAGTTTGTCTTACTCCTAAGAAAATACAGAAAATTGATGTATTTATAGTTTCATAACTGTGAGGTGAAGAGACATATTTTGTCCAAACATCATCATATCTCTTGGAAGATAGTGGTTTGATTTGATTTTGGCCTCCCCTTCTCCAATTTGATTTCCAAAATACCCTAGCTATATAACCTTTTGCTCATGGTAAACAAGGATGGAAGATTAAAATATTGAAGAGTTACTATTTTTCAACAGAGACTCAGACTTTGTCTTAATGCATACTAAAAGTTAGTTGTAATTTTAATTGGAAAGTTCAAAGATGAATTAATGGGTTTGTGTTTGGCTTTTCACAGGGACAAGAAAAGAGACAAAGAAAAGATCAAGGAAAAGGTCAAAGAAAAAGAGAGAGACCGAGACAAGGAGAAGGATAGGGACCGAGACAAAGACAGGGAAAGAGAGCGAGATAAAGAGAGATACAGAGACAAGGACAAGGAGAGAGATAAAGAGCGAAGCAAAGATAGAGAGAGAGCCCGAGAGAAAGATAGGGACAAGGATAAGGACAAAGACAGAGACAGGGACAAGGACAGGGAAAAGGAAAAAGATAAAGAGAAGGAAAAAGACAAGGAAGAGGTAGACCTGAACAAAGAAAAAGAAGATATTGAGAAAGAAGGAGAGAAGGACAGAGAGAAGATTAAGGACAAAGAGGGAGATAAGGACAAAGAGAAGGACAGGGACAAAGAAAAAGATGGGGATAAGGAGAAAGAGCGAGAAAGAGAAAAAGAGAGAGATGATAAAAAGAAGAAAGATAAGAGATCCAGAACACCCCCAAGAAGCTATAGCTCTTCAAGAAGATCTCGTAGCTCCAGCAGGTTTGTTTAGAATTTTTCGTGCTTTTTTTGATTTGTCAGATCAGTGAGGCACCATCCTAATTTTATGTATTGATTTCACCATGTCTCTTACTGAATAAATTTGTATTATTTCTGGTTTTCTGATTTTCCTTTAAAGTAAAATCTATTACAAAAAGCTCTGTATGATACCTGAGGGAACATGGTTTCATGTTGGGCTGCTGATGCTTGATTTTCACATAACCATACAGTATGGTTGTTGAGGAAGTAAGTAGGTGATTCTTGTGCCACTTCTGTGTATTGCAAACAGGTGAAAGTTCTGACCAGCATCACACATGATCTTTGCCCTGATGAAAATTTGAGTCACTGTTACATAGTTCTTTTGTTACGTACATACAGCATGGTGTTGGTCAGCAGATTGTGCAAACAGTTGTTTGATAGTACTTGCTGCTTCCTGGCTGGATGGCTGAACTGCAGGAGGCAGGCAAGTCACTTGGCTGACTAACCTTTCACAAGGTGAATATTCAGTTGGAAGATAAGGATACCTTGTTTAGTTGATTAGATGGCCAGGTTCAAGTTAAAAGAAACAGAAAAACAATAATGTAGCTTTTGCAGGGAAGCTGAGGCAAGCTTAACTAGGTGAAAGCGTGGTTACATTCAGTACAGCACAAGGAGGCTGTGATTTTATAATCACTCTCTAAATGGTCAAACTCATGCATAATCTAAAAATATTGCAGCTGAGTTCAGAAGCGTTGGTGGATAAGGTGCTTTCTGATACCTCAGGAATTATGGAGTTCAGTACTATTGTGTTAGATTTAAGTACCAAGTTATATTTGTTACCTTGAGATACTGAAATGCTGGATGAATTAGGAAAAGTTCTATGTATTATAATAATTTCACTAAACAAAAGCAGAATTCCTATAGTCTTCAAAATTCATGAGTGCAGAGTTCATAGAAGGCAAAAAATGGTGTAGTGTTTTCTGAGTATTCTGTTTTTGTTATATGAATTGTCCATGTTGTTTTGGAGGATTATGGGCAAAATACTGTTTCTTTAAGCATATGCAGCTTCCTATTTTAATGGGTTGAAGATCTACATAGAGTAGAGGTGCTTCTGTTAGCATTGAAAACATATTTTCTGTCTGTAGGCCTCAGCAGTTGAATTAGATTTTCACAATATGTAGCTTATATAAAAACATTAGTGGAAAACCCGGGTCCCAATATCAAGTAGCATGTTAGCTGGATGTTACCAAAAATTCTGCAACAATTAAGCGTCTTACTGGTTATGAAGTTGTTATGGAAGGCTACAGTGCCAAGTAATTGAGCGAAGAATTCTAGTGAAAATTAGAATTTTCTAATCTAGCATCTCTTCTAGTGGAGTCAAAGAACAAACCCCTACTCTGGTATGAAGTTACTATTTTTTATACTAGATATTGCTACACAAGGACAGTGTTCTTTTGAAGGTGGAGAATGAGAAAATACACTTTTTAGTATGGATGTACAATTTTTTTTTTTTCAGACATAACATTGTCCTTAGAGTATCAGTACTGAGGCCAGTGCTGATTGAACTGGCCACCACTATTATTGGTGGCTTAGATAGTGGGACAGATTACACCCTCAGCAAATTGCAAACAATAGAGAACCAACTGTGGGGAGAGGCTGGTCCACCGCACGAGTGTTCTGCCATTTAGAGGAACCTCAGCAGATGGGACAAATGGGCTGATAGTCATCTCATGCAGTTGAACAAAGAGAAAGGACCTTTCCTGCACCCAGGCAGGAATGACATCATTGCAGCAGTACAGCATGGGGACTGACTGGCTGGAAGGCTGGCTGGCAGCAAGGAACCTGCGGGTCTTTGCAGCTGAGAAGGCCAGCAGTGTTGTGAGCAGGTCAAGGAAGGTAATTCTTTCCCTCTCTGTCTGATGAGGGCACATCTAAAATGTGGTATCCAGTTCTGGGCTTCTCAGTACAGGAGACATACAGATGTACTGAAGTGAGTCCAGTGAGGGGCAGTGAAACTGATAAAAGGGCTTGGAGCATGCGTCATACAGGAGGATACTGAGGAGTCTGGGATTGTTTAGCCTGGCAAAGAGAAGACTGAGGAGCATCTTCCCAGTGTGTATGTATACCTTATAAGAGTGTGAAGGAGACAGGGCCTGTTATCTCTGTGGAGGCATGTGACAGGCTAAGAGGTGGTAGGCCCATAATGATATATGGGGAAAAAAGGCTTTTTTTCTAATGTTTAAATGGTGTTTTTTCTGGGCGAATTGGAACTAGTTACCCTAAGGAATTGCAAAGACACCTCCATCCATGGAGATAGTAAAAATCCGACTGGATGTGGGTCTTAATAACCTACTCTTCACTTACCCTGTTGTAAGGTGGGGGATGGATAGGTTGGACTCAGTGATCTTCAGATCCCTGAAAAGTAATTGTGAATAGGTTGGGTTACAGAGTCACAGCTTGCTGTTAGAGAACCCTCTTTACTTTAGTGATTGACATTGCCAATGGTTACAGACCTTTCTGGAGAAGATTATTCAGAAATTGGCATTTCAGTTGCCTGGATTTACAGTACAGCACTGACTGCTGATCATTTAGTTGATGAGCGTAAAATATTGGACAAATAGTCATCATCTTTTTGGAGAAGAGTTGAAAGTATAGGGCATACAGAACTTTTTAAGAACTAGGTGGCAGCTGACAGTGTGCAAGTACTGGAAATAAGATGTGATTCCTAGCTGAAGGAAGAGACAGACCAGGGGAAGAGTAGGATCTGACTGCCTTTCCAACTGACAGGCTAGCAGAGCCAGCAGTACCAGAGGAGGTGCAGTGTTATTTCTGTGTATGATTAGGAGACACAGTATCACTCTGCAAGTATTCAGACTTGCTTTTTCCTGAATTTTGCTATATTAGTATTGTGTAAGAGCACTAATGAAACAGGTGCACAAAAATCTTTTTAAAGACAAGTGTAATAGAAGTCGGAACAAATGCGGTGAGACACAGCTGTAGTTCTTCAACTTGAAATAAGAAAAGCAGAAAATTTAAATTAGATTTCATGAAGAAACAGTTTCTAGTTTGAACACAATTACTGAAGTACTTGGTTACTCACAGCTATGTATGCTGGAAAGCAAAATAAAGCAGGGTTGTACTTGATGTCGCCAAAGTGGGAGAACACTATCAGAATGATCAGTTTCTGATATCCTTATTTGAAAAAAAGTGATGATAAATATGGAAATTTTCAAAATGAGATGTTTATTAACTAGTGAACAACTCATCAGTGATTGTGTTTATTTGCTTTATGTTCCCAGCAACGTTATATTTTTGTTTACCAGAGAGGAAATCAAACTTAAAAATATTGAACAAAATATTTAAGAAGTCTGGTCCTGGTGCAGCTTCAGAAGGTCTCTGTCTTGGTTTTGGCTAGGAGAGAGTTAATTGTCTTCTTGGCAGCTGGTAGAGTGCTGGAGATTTTGCAACCAGTTATTTAAGGTTTTGTTCTATTCAGGATCAAACTCCAGCTATGTAAAACAGCTGTTCTGTAACATACAAGCTCTTCTGAGCATTATAGAATGATAGCATTCTCTTTGCTGAGCAAGAAGCACTAGAAAAACAATAAATATTTGCCCATTCATTCTGATTTTGACAACAGCTTGGGATTAATTGTGAACAGTTTTCTTCTGAACCAACAGGAATTCTAGCCCATGTATTAAATTTCATTCATAAATCAAATTTCAGTCAGGTTAACCTGAAGTTTCGGTGGTCTTCAGGTTGTAATGTTACATTTTGAGTTTCAAATTGCTCAAGTTATGCCTTTATCTTAATATGGCACTTCATTCAATTGAATTATTTTCCTGACTGAGGAAACTCTTAGTTAATACAGGATTAGTGAATTCAGTGTGTTTCCATTGTTATCGAGCATGTGATGATTAAAAAAAATAATAGTTGAAAGGGTACAACCTTATTTTCTACTTTAAGCCCTTACCTTCCCCACCAAACTGGCACTTACCAGAAACGGTTTTTTCTTTGTACAGTTCTTATATTGTTGGAGATTTATAATGTTAAATTTGGGGATATTTGCACAGTGGATATGTTAGATCATTTATGAGCTTTCTCCTTTTATCTGGTTTCTGAGTTTATTTTTTTGGGATTTTGATGATCTTGAATTTCTTGGTCCTGTAGGGAAAGGCGTAAAAGGAAGAGTAGAAGTCCTTCCAGGTCTCCTAAAACATCGAAAACAGCAAAGAGAAAGTCTTCACGAACTCCTTCCCCCAGAAGGTCAGTTTGATGTAAACATAAAAGTTAATGATCAGTAAAGAAGTCAGGATTTATAATACTTGTTTTGTTGCCTTTGCACTTATCATCTCACATGATTGCAGTTAGTCAATATGATTCAGTTTTAATTTAAAACCAACCCAAAACCTTAATGGATTTCAGCTTTGGTATGCGTTCAGTGGGAGAGTTTCAAATCAATCAGCAGTACGAATTTGCTTCAAAATGATAAAACCCCTTCATCTGATAGAGATCAGTTTACTTTTTTCTTGGCAAATACCAGTGTGTACTGATCACTTGCACTCTTAACCTCTCTTAAAGTCAAAAAATCCTCTTGCCTTTATGAAAGTTTTTTCTGTTACATTTTAGGTGTTTTTTTTTTTTAAATGCACAGCAGAGAGTTTAGGTTGACAGTCAAATAGTTTGAAGTTGGATCAAATCCTAATTTGACTAAAAATTTTCTGAAGCAGAAACAAGAAAGAAAAAAAAAGAGAAAGAGATACAAATATTGAAAGAAGAGAAAGAGAATGCTCCACCTCCAAGAAAAAAAGTAGTAAAGAAAAAGAGGGAAAGGAAAAATCTGACAAAAGCACCACTACTTTGAAGGTAAGCTTGTGTCACCCAAGTAATCAACAGACTAAAGTGCTGGCAGTGAAGCCATTATTGAAATTCCCTCCCTCATTTTCCTTTGTTTTCATCCACCGTTCTTTTACTCTTTCTGTTTTCCTTACGAAATTATTACTATTTGGGTTTAGTTTTTGCTAATTGGAGACCTGCGGTTGGGGGTGATTGGGACAGTTTGATAAGTCTCCATGTTAGAACTATACTGGACCTGTAGTAGAATATAGAAACAGTTGGTTTTGTATCTCTTTCCTTATGTTTAGGAATTGGCTGGCTACCTGCCTTTGTGAGCAGGCAGACCGTGTAACTAAGAAGCAGTATTCAGGGGCAGCTTGACTGTCAAGCTGAAAACATTGTTTAAATAAACTTTCACTGTGCAATTCAGCCTGTCCCTCATTGCCTTGGTCCTGGTCTATGGATTGGGTTCTGCAGGAGTAAGAGTTGAAAGGTTGGGGAAGAGTGATACGATATCTTTCCCTGCAAAAGAGAAGGTGCTGCAGTTAAGAAAAGAAACATCTTCAAACTGCTTAATCTTAGAATTTGAATACCAGCATGCTTTAAAGAGTAGTTTGTTGTGCTCAGAATTATACAAATGTTATATAAAACAGCTGATTTATGTGACTCTACAAAGCTTAAGTATCTTACCCAAGAACTCTGTTAAAATGCATCAGATACCTGAAAAAATAGGAAAGAAAAAATTTAGTCCTGTTTTATTTTAAAAATGTGGTGAAATCTTAATTTATGGAGCTGTTTCTCATAGGTGCTGCTTATTCTGTTTTTTCAGAATATAGATAATAAAGACATCACTTTATGGCAGTGATTTCTTGGATGACGGGTTGGTATGAGTGCCTAACTTCAACCAATTGAAAAGAAAGCTTATTTTAAAAAAACAAGTGGCAAAGAAGCTCACACCTGCTATTCTAAAAATTGCAGAGACAGGATAGGCGTGTAAAAATTGAGACAATAAAATCACCAAGAGTTGATTGGAAGTCATATCGTTGAATACTAAGAAAAATTTTTTCGTAAAATTATTTTATCTTTGGTAGGAGAAAGATAACAAAGAGGATCAGAATTCAGAAACTGACAAGGAAGTAGACAATAGAGATACACAAAGGACAGATGAAGTCAAACTACAACAGAATGGAAACTGTCAACCAAATGAAGAAAGCCTCTCAATTAAAATCGAAGAGGTTTAAAGCAAAGAATGAACTTGTGATTCAACTAAGGAATGAAATCCAAAGCATCTTATTTCCCAGAATGAGGAAGAAAATGTCAAAGCAATCAATGTGACCGTGTTGATAGTACTAGTAGTTCCTACAATTCTTGTGATAGCTTTGTTGTCTTCTTGCTGTAAAGCAAGAGAGCACGGACCAGTCGTTATACCATGAAAAGGCAGATGCCATCAGAACTATTCATCTCTGAAAATCCATACATTTCCATGATGGCTGTACTTACTTGTAAAATGATATATGTTATGTTTTGCTATAAGCTGTTACAAATAAGTAGAAACTGAAAGATGTAAACCTGTACTTCCCCCAAAAAGCTGAAGATATGCATTGAAGGTTGTTTAAAATACTGCTTGTAGATGACTTTTGTGTTGTTTTGCCCTGTGGGTTAAAAAATCCCAATGTGTAATGTTTGATGTGCTTGAAAATGGTGCATAAATGTACACACCTTCTTTCCTTGTAAATGACAACTGTAGGGAAAGGGATTTAAACATAAACACAGTTTTATCTTATGTTAAATACCCAAGAACTAGTATGTTTTTTATTTGCTCACTGCTTGAGATTCTTAGAGTTTATTATTTAAAACAGTTTTTTTTACTAATATCCCTAAAATTAATATTTCTTTTCAAGTATTTGAACAATGCATGCTCTTTTTCTGTTCCTGTAAGGAACATTGCCATGATACAGATATTTGGTTATCTTACTAGGTTATTTTGGGATTGGTTTGTTTCATTGTTTTCTTTGTCCTTAGAGAAGTGAGCACATGAGTATGGTATTATCAGAACTTAAAGCTTTGTTTTGAGATGTACTGCAGTGTGTCTGTTAAGCTGCAGGTGCCATTAAGGAAATAATTTTTTTTCTTTGGTTAAAAAATATGGGAGCACAAGCAGAAGCTTTAGTGCCTTCTTAAAATGTGATATTTTCTAGAAATGTATATGTGCTGTTACACATTTTCAGCTAAACCTTGTATGATCTCTCTTGCTATTTTGCCACCACTATACTGTAGACAAGGATGCAAGTGATTTGTCAGAACGGTTGTTTGGTTCATTTGTTAAAATACTGAAGCTCCATTTTACTTTTATTTCTTATTCTTAAAGGAGATTTATAAATGAGAGCAAAGGTGCAGTATGGGGATTACCACTGTACAAAAGTAGTAGCTCAACATAAACCGTATTCTGATCACCTGCATCAAGAAAGCCCTTAAGACATGTAATCTACATTTGGATGGCCTTAATTGTTACCTCTTGATCATTTTCTCTAATACCTGTAGGGTGATGTAGAAGGAATTGTTTGCAAAGCAGTTGGGGATAAATAATTTGGGGAAGAAAGTTAAATTTACACAGGGCTTACATAGTAAAGATTTTTTTTTTTCATTCTTTGGGAAGAAAGCGTGTAAGAAGAGAATGGCGAAATATTTTTGTCAAGGTAAAACATGGCTTGTGTTCTCTGAACTAATTTAATTGGTTACATGAGATTTCATAAAAGTCATACTTCTAAGACATAATTATACCTAAAGTGGAGTAGATTATTTTTACTACAACTTAATGCAATGGAATTAATTGCCTTACCTCATGGGAAGTGTTATTTCAGTTGAAATAAAATAATAATAATATATTGGCTATTTGCTTTCTATTTGTTAAACTTTTCTTTTGCATAGTTAATTCTTTCAGTGGGGGGAAGGAGAGCATGTTACAGGGAACAAAAATTTGTCCAATTCCTAAGGTAATCAAATAATTTTGATTGTGAAACTGCTTAATCACTTCATTTTTTAGAAGATTTGATGATCTTTAGGCCACATGCTGTTGGCTGGTAAGCAGATAATTCTGATAAAAGAATAACAAATCTCTGTGCTTATGGGAAGACTGAAGGATTGTGTCTTACAACATCGACTGTCTTATTTATGATGTCTAGCATAGAGCAAAGAGATTGTTTCTATACTTGTTATCTTTGGTACCATTTCACTAATAAGATTAAGTATTTTATAGGGAAATTTCTGTTGGTACATACTTATTAAAGGAATATTTTTAGACCATCTGGTCTTATTCACACAGCTTCTTTGATTCAGAATGTGGGTATTAGTTAAAATATACATGCATTAGTTATGGTATCTTTGAAAAGCTCAGTTTCTCCTTTGGGAAGAATTAGAATTCTTGAAGTGTATCATGTTTTAGCTTAGATATTAGTTTGTTATCATGAGTTTTGTTATTCTGAAATTGCATAACCCTATGATGTATTGGTTATAGAATATGTAAAGGATTGTGTACACTTAACTGAGAAACATGCCTTTGGAAATTGGTAGTTAAGGATGGCAGCCTTAACTTACTAGCTAACTTACCACATATGTGAGGCAATATGCAGCATATTGTTATGTTGTATGAGAATTATGGCTCCCTTACAGAAGGTTTTTGTTTGTTTTTAATAAAAGGAAAAAACCAAACCAACCAAAGCAACCAGCCACCAAACACACACACATTTCCTCCCCACCTCAAGTGTTATTTTCTTTCAAATCCTTTGTTTTTTGGTTTTGCTTTGTAAATACTGTACAGATCTGTGAGGTTGTTAAGTTCTGTCTATTTGTTTAGGATGTTTTATGGTTCCCCTCTTCCTGAAAAGCCACTGCTAGAGAACTATTACTCCATAAAATGTGTACCTCAGCAGAGGGTAGTTCATTTTAAACTGGTAGTGTAGCACAGTAATTAAGTTTCAGCTTGCTCCTACAGGATTGCGCGCATTATCCATTGAATGTGTCCCATCTTCTGTGGGAAGTCCATTGCCTCATTATTAACAAGCTTGCATGCTGAGCTGCTATGTCAGATCATTTGGGTTCCTGCTTTATAAATGGGAGTAAATCAGGTGGAGGTTTTGAGAACGGTGTAGTTCACAATAGCTATATTGGGGTTTTTTTGTGTAATTTCATGTGATTCAGCCTTTATTTGAAAACTCGGCTGCCCAGAAAAGTGACGATGTGGTGCCGTTTTGCAAAGACCATGTAAAGCACATATGCGTAAGCTTCCCGTTAGTGCCCACAGTTACTTCCCAATAGTATTTCCAGATAACAGACATGGATTTTGGAAGAAGAAGATAGCAGAAGAAAACTGCTGGTGGATGAAACAGGATTTCAAGCTCAAGATAGAGGTGGCTGTGGCTTAGATAAATTCATCAAAGTCAATGGATTTACACAGGTGTGAGGGATGGAATTTTGTTTGCAAACACTGATAGTATGGTATGTAAAGAATACTTACTGGTTTTCATATTTTGGAACTAGAAGAAGGGATAAAAGCACTGGGTTAGAAATGAGAAATATCTGAAGAATACCTGGGAAACTGGTGAGGTGTGGATTCTGTCTACTCAACCACCTGCTCATTTTTTTGATGGCACTTTCAGATACATCTGAACTAGCCTTATCTTAGCTGGCTGACAGCAGCAACCTGTGCACAGCTTGGATTCTGAAAGAAGCTGTGGACACTTGGATGTTTTTACTCTGCTGCACGGGAGGAAAATTCTGTAGTCTATAATACCCTTTGCGTTGCTTGCTGGTGTTCTCTGGCCCACTTACGTCTAAGGAAATACCTGAAATTACTTTGAAACCCTAGTGTTACATCGTAGCTTCTTTGTTGCCCTTAGCTTGTAGTGATACCTTGTAATAGTTACTAGAGGGGGGATTTTCTTTTGGTCTAAGAAAGGGATAATAAGTCAAGTCTGCTTTGTATGTTATAAATTATTGTATAGTTCTTACCTGTCCTTACCTGTCCTTATTACTCTGTTATTTTTTCATTCATGTGTATGACCACTGCAAGCAGTAATGTCATAGTGATGTGTATATTGTCTGCTTTTAGGTCTGAAGCATCACTGTCTTTTTGTTGGTTTGTAATGAAAGAAGATTAGAGTTCATGTACTTTTAGAGGGGGGAAAAAAAGAATCCAAAGTGTTATAGTTGCATCATAATTGTAAAACAGTCTTCAGGATGTGAATTGTGAATAATGAATTTGGGCATATTATGGGTCCCATCTGCCACTTGGTGGTATTTTCCATTTTATAGCAATCAGTTACTGCCTTTGGTGTTATCTTAAGTTTAAATGTGAAAAATCTGATTTAGTGACATAAATGCTGAGATCAGTAAATGGCTAAAATCATGGCAATCAGTAGGCACTTAGTTCAGAGAGATGCAGTTTTCTCACTGGAGATTGGAGTGTGGAGGGTTGAAATATGTAGATCGTGTTAGTGCCTAAAGAGAATCTAAAATTTAATTTTGTTTTCTAATATGTAAACAGAACAGAAGCTTTCAGCTTGTACTTTAGGTTTATTTTTATATGTTGAAAAGTGTAATTAAAATTATATTGAAAACTAAGAACACAAAAGGGGATTTTTTTTTTATGTATGAGAATCATACTTTCAGTTGTTTAATTTTAGATTTTTAAAAAATGTCATTGCATGCAGTATTTATTTTTATCAAGAATGCCTTGTTTGTAAGTAAGTTCTGTTGCAGGATCTGAGCATGTTAGTGTGTCGCTTTCTTCTGTATTCTCTTCAATGGAAATCTTGTCTGACAATATAGAGAGGCAGCTACTTTCCAGCTAGTTTGAGGAGATGAAGCTGTTTACACATCAATTCTGTATTGTTTAAATAAATGCTACAATTGAGAAGCTATATGCAAACTTCAATTTTGGTGTTTTCTGAACACGTGAACTCTTATTATCCAAGAGGGAAAAAAATTTTTTTTAAATTGTCATGACAGTCAATTTTAAGATTGTTGAGCTTCATATAGGAGAACGTGGACAGCAAAAGTGAGGCTTTAGCTGTTTATGTATTCTGTTCTAAAAAGCTTCAACTTACACTTTTTTAAATTTTATTGTGTTGCATTTTTTATGTTCATGTGGTGCCGAATTTGAGATTAGAGGTTCTTGGTGTACCAAATGTGTTCTGTACTAATCTTTATAGTTAAATTATTCTTCTCACATTGAAAAAATTAAGTGTCATCTTTGGGCTGAAAGATATATCAGCAATGGCAAAACAATAATTTCATCTTCCTTTCACTCAGTCATTGATGTCATTAATGAGGCTGTAAGTTAAGCAGTTTTCTTAGAAGAAGTTACAGCTCTTACTCCTTCCCTAGTGCAAGGATTTAGAACTACTGCTGCACTGATGAATAAATCATGGGCCACTTAGATACTTTGAAAAGCCCACATTTGCATAATATAACTCATTTACATAATGTAATTTAGTCAAAGGAATGAGTGATCTGTTCCAGAAACAGCAGGAGAGTAATTTAACATTCACAGTTTGTGTAGCCTGTCAGTACATCCTTTCTGGTATTTTCCCCACTGATACGGGAGCTATGTCTCCTTGGTTACACACAAATCGCACTTACCACAGTCTGGGTTCCTGGGGAACCTGAGCACCCCAGCAGCAAATGTATTTTTTCCCTTCTCTAAGTTCAGGATTTCTAGTAACAATGTAGATATTCTAAGTTCAATTAGTAGGTAACCAAACTTGTACTATGTTGGTATAGTATATTTTTGCATTAATGTAGCAACTATGAAATGGTACATGTAAAGAAATGTTAAATGCTCTTACGTAGTTGTTATTTTCATAAATAAACAATGTCCCAAAGTTTTAATGTTGTCATAAACTCACTTCCAATACATTTGGATGAGATAACAGCAAGCGACTGTGAAGCGTTTTGTTGTTTTTGTGGGTTTTTTTAACAGGCTTTATCTGTCCCAGAATCAAGTGTTAGAAACTTAAGTCTGTTGTACTGACACTGGCGAGAATGTTACAGGAAACGTGATAAGGGTTTAGGTAATTGAATGTATCATCGCTGTTTAGTTACAGAAGAGGCTTTTGAATCCCCTTTGCGAATAGGGGATTTTCTTCTGCAGAGGAAAATACTATAGTTTCACTTTCATACAGTAAATTAAAAATTTGACTGTATAGAAGACTGTTGTCAGAGTAGGATCAGGAGTTCAGGCAGAGCTTCTGGCATTAACAGTCATACCAATGTATGTCATGGATATTTTCATAATAAAATTCACTTTTCAATGCTTAAGTTTCTCTATTGCTTTGTATAATGTGAAATAATAAACAGGAATGATTAAGGAGCAAAAGTTTGAGATTTGCTTCTCAGCAGTGATCTGATCTTGAGATTTTTGAGATCAGTCATGTCTGTAAGGAGACTTATGGCTGGTTAAGTTCCCACTGATCAGGGGATTTAGCACATCTGTAGTCTGGATAACTGCGTTTCACCATGGTGCTGCTCTGAATGTGAAAAAAAAACAGGGAAAAACTGATCTGGGAAACACTTAGATGACTACAATGGTTCAAAACATGTATTAACTTCCCCTGTTATATACTGCCTACTTTACTTACATAACTACTAAAAAGAAATTCTTTTAGAGAAGGAGAGTGAAAATTGACTAAAATAGTGATGGTCTTTTAAAATCAAGGGTTTGTGTGCATGGCTTTTTTTGTCTCCTTTTTTCAAGAAAACAGGCAGACTTGAGTGTTAGTACTTTCCTCTTTTGTGTGCTTCTTCTACATCAGACCTGGGGAAGATGGTGCTTCTCCTTTTGTTTCTCACTCTATAAATCTTACATTTCTTTTTAAAGATAAAAGCTAAAGAAAAACCTCAATTTTTATTGAAGCAATATTTTGAACAGTTGTTTTGGATTACTGGATTGAGGAGTTAAAAGTAAATGCGTTAGTCCACATGAGATGTAACATTTTCCACAATTGTTCATCTGCTTTGTTCAATATTGAGATGATAGTCTTCTTACTATTCAACTAAGAGTCATAAGAGAGGATAAATAGAAAGACGGTATATATCATCCAGTAACAAACATGCAATGGTTTTGGATTTGTTTTGGTGTGCCCAGTAAAACTGTTGAGCCAGAAGATATTTTGCATTTCACTTATCCAAGTTCTATTTGTATCACCAAAGAGATCCTTTGATTCACTAAAATCTTCTCACCTTTGATATGTTTGCTTTGTTATGTTTGATTTGCTTCCTAATTTCCAAAGAGGATGGACAGATGGCAGTTGTACATTTATGGTATAAGCCTGGGAGAGCTAGAGGCTGCTTTATAGGGCCATTTCTCAGATAATGAAGGACATGCATTAAGTCATTTTAATACTCTCTAATTTTGTATTAGGGCTTAGAATACTTTTGTTCAATGAAAGTGTGTCAGTGCTAAATTAATTAGCTCAAAGTACACTTCAGAATCTTTAAATGGAAGAAGGTGTTAGACCTTGGGTCATTGCATTTCACTGAATGCATTAGAAAGAGCTTTGTGGTTTTTTGACTGGATGAAAGATGGCAGGTATTGCATAAGTTAATTCATTTTAATAAATCAGATTCCTTTGATCATTTTTACCTCTAGTTTTAAGGAATGTAGTAATTCAGCAGGTGATAATAAAACATACACTTCCTAGTACTTTTATTTAATAACTTTCTTCTGTCCGATGTGTAACTCTTTTCCAATAGTAGCTCATAACTGCAAATGGAGAGAGTATTATGTCCCTTTTGAGGTGATCGTGTTAACGGCTTCTGTGTCATCTTCTGTCTGTAAGATTAGAAATATTTTCCTTTATGCTTTTTGTCAAGAGGGATGAAGAGAGATCTATAAAGACCATAAAACTAGAAGTTTTTGTTTTAGAAGCTGTGTCAGCCTTCCACGTTATAGCTCTCGAGAGCTCTATAAAAGCAGTCAAACATCATTCCTGATCTGTCTCTTGTCATAAAGAGGTGATTAGTTGTCCAAGCCTGCTGGCAGCACTGTTCAGTCATCTTACCTAGAGGCACGCACTTGAGAAGTGCCTAACATTAGTGATCAGATGTCTTTGGGTGTGATTATACCATGTAAACTGTTGCCACTGCTCAATGCTTAGATAATGGGAAGTTGTGACAATGTCAGGGTGGAATAGAGCTTTTGAAAATAATGCTTTCCAACACAATACAAAATCAATAGGTGGAAAACTTCCTTTTTAGATATTGTTCGGTGTATCACTTACCAAGACCTTCCAAATCACAAACTTGGATTTGCTGTAGCGGTACCTTATTTTGAAAATGTTGCCATTACTGCTAAGAACACAGGCTGGTTGTATGATCCAAGCGAGAAATCTCCAAGAAAGGTTCAAGCCCCTGAAGGCGTGTTGAGGGAATTACAATGCGGAGACAGAAGTGTTCAAGCCATAATCTGGAGTAGGAAGAGCATCTTCTGGAAGTTAGACTATGCCACACTGCAATATAGAATTCAGTACTGGAGCATCCCCTCCTGACCTATCACAGTAACATTTCAGATAGCATTTAAATGCTGTGTGTTTAGACATAGAGTGTGCTTTGTTACAAGCCTACTGCAAAGTACCACTGTTTTTAGCACTATACCACTGCTATTTTTGTGCCCTAGTGTAGAATTTATCTGCTAAGAGGCACTGGAATGTGTTCTACCTATTTATATGTTAATGGGAGATACTCATGTATGTTGCAGGACCTTTTTAGTCATACGTAAAATAGGTTTGTTTTGACTTTGATGTTATGCCCAGTTCATTACCTGATGCCTTGGACCAACCCTTGGGGACTGAGTCTGATATATGTTGGAGCTTTGCATTTGATTACATGCGCTTAAACAGCCGCTGAAATGTATTTCTTTGAACTGTTTCTTTTGGAGGATGGAAGGTAAATTAGAATGCCTGCAAGCAGGAAGGTGCTTTTATTTAAGTAAAGAGAAAATAAAGTAAATTAGAGATCTATAGTCCTTACTGCAGTGCAGTTTATGACTGCAATGAGAGTTTTGCCAGCAAAGAAAAGAGATGGGAACTGTAAGGTTGGATTCTGTAACATGGCATTTGACAGAGTACCATGATGCCAGTGTGCAAAACCGAGCCACCTGAGCAGCACGGCTGCTTTGAGTTCCAAGACATTTTGGGGCTGCTGGAAGGACAGACAATGCAAGTGGAAGGGTGTAAGGAAAAACAGGCACCGTATCTTTCATTTTGCTCCTAGTGCTTGGAGGTCTGTCTGTCACCTTTGTTCCCTGCATCCAAACCATCTGTTTTGTCCCTGGAAGCTTTCAAATAACCTGTTGTTATTAAAAAACCCCAACCAACAAAAACCATATAAAACAACAACAACATAAAACACTTAGAAATTGAAAAGGTAATATTCTGTTATGCTTGTGACTGGTTCTCCGGTGTTGCAGAGAGGATGCTTAAAAATGTCAGAGTAAGAAACATTCTTAGTGCAAATGGCATCAAAGCAATTGTATAATGTGTTTATGAGTACACACACAACACCTTTTGGAACTGCAGATTCCTCAAGCAAATTCTCCTCAAGTGAATTCTCCTCAAGTGAATTCAAGTATGCTGCCATACCTTTGCTTCTCTTACTTACTAAGCATCTTCTGATGAAGGTTGAATGAACATCGAAACAGAATGAATAGAATGACATACCGCTGAATTATTTTAACTGCTTTTGGAGCTATGGATTTTCTCAGCATCCACAAAATCTCTTATGTTAGTAGTGAAAATATCTGTATTTTTTCCTAATGGGATCTTTTAATAGCAATGTGATTTTTATTGAGCCAATGCATTTGATGTAAATTTTATCTCAGTTTTTCCACAAATGCTTTACAGCACTGGAAGAACATTTATATGACCCAGTATAACCAGTTAGAACTTCAATGTGACTATATGCTACTGCTTTTACAACTATGAGGTACTGACCCATGTGTTGAGTACAGTCTTTGCCTAGATGAATAACTTGTACATATATGTTGTGTGGACACTGGCAATTACAGCTAGTTGGACACAGCCATGATAACTAAAAATTGCAGAAACACAGGTAGCCTCCTTTCCAAAAGCATGTATCTTGAATGTAAAACACATATTTCACAATGGCCAAATTCATTTAAAGACGTCAAACCTCCAGATACTGAACACGCAACAACAGGTGTCTTGCCAAAAGGGCGTTACTGAGTCTTATGGATCCCAATTCTGGTGATACCCAGTAACGAATTAAATCAGTGCCAGAATGGTTATTTAATTACAATTCACAAGAGAGGTGATTATTGCTGATTGCTGAGTACCAGGGCTTGAACCACTATCAGCAAAGTTAACAATAGCAATTACTGTTTGGAAAAGGACAGAGAATACCCATAAGAACTTTACTGTTCTGCTATCCATTTTGGTGGTAGCAATCTATCAAAAACTGACTTCAGTCTGTAATTTTTCAGATAAAGCAGCATGTCTACTGCTCTCCAGCCTGCCTAGACTCCAGTGTCTCCAGTAAGGACCGAAGTCAATTCCATGTCAGTTTCCCTGACAGGCCTGTCGGTAGCTGTGCCTATCATTCCTCAGGATTTTCCTTTTTCCTACCTGTGTCTACTAGTTCAACAAATCCAGATTATTTCCTTGGTTAATTTGTTTCTGTAAGTTTCAGCCTTCACCCAGGGAACGCTTTGTGCAAGGAAGTTGGAGCACAGGTCTTATAAGGAGCAGCTGAGGGAGCTGGGATTGTTTAGCCTGGATAAAAGAAGGCTCTCTTGTTCCTCTTCACTACTACCTGAAAGGAGGCTGCAGTGAGGTGGGGCTTGGTATGTTGTTACAGGCAAGTGACAGAATGGGAGGAAATGGCCTCAAGTTACACCAGGGGAGGTTCAGATTGAATATTTGGAAAAAATTTCTTCACAGAAAAGATTTTCAAGCCTTGGAACAGATTGCCCAGTGAACTGTAAGTGTCACCTTTCCTGGAGACAATTTAAGGACATGGCAGTGTTAGGTTTGCAGTTGGACTCAATCCTAGAGGTCTTTTCCAATATCAATGACTGTGTGAAGCACTTTAGGGGTCTCTGAGGATTGGCGATGCAAATGATCGTTTCTAGCATAGCAGGTTGTTTTCAGTTTTATTAATCAGACTGATCCTTCTGTTGTAGAAGTGAAATAGATATCAAGATAAGATTATTCCCACCCCACCACCATTCCCATGGAGTGATTAATCTTATCAGCAGTCTTCTGTAAACATTGCTCAGAAGTGAGTGCCGTAAGCTGTCCCAAGTTTTATTACCTAGATTCATACCAATTCAGTCAATGCAGTGCCAGGACACAGTTAAGTCATTCAGGCAGCAGATACACAGTGCCACCAAGAGAGAGAGAGTGAAACAAGCAAACCAAAAGCCTGTGACACAGAGTCAAGGGCTCTAAGACAAGTATATTCTGTAAGCAGAAGTCTTTCATGAAGTGCTCTATTATTTTACAATTTTTGTAGCAGTAAATGGGGTTGACTCGATGGACAGATACCACTGTGCTCTTTGCTTTCCAGAGGACTCTGCTCGAGTGCAGACACCATTGTGCCATAAAGGTGGCTTTCAGGGTTGTCAAATTACTCCAAAGGCTTAGGATTTTGGGGGATTTGTAGATGCTTGGTAGTTAGTATTACTCATTTGGTAACTAATACAGAGTGAGAAGCCCTCCTCAGTATTATGGTTGCTGCAATCTCCTCTTCCAGGTTGAGTACCTATTTATCTTTCTCTTAAACACTAATTATTTTTAACCTGAAACATTAACCAAAAATTAAAAAAAAACGCCACCAAACATCTTCATGTCCATGCAAGAAAAAACCTGTACTCTGGATAGCAGGAAAAAATAGGTGTGTACTAACTTTGCCTTGTACATGTTTTTAGAGTCTGTATAAGAGACTGAATATTTCTTTCCTTTCTCTGTAAGTATAAAATGCTAACACATTGTAACCTTGCACTATAATACCCAATTCTATAAATCACTATGCTTATGTGCCTCCAGGCCTGCAGTTAAGTATCTAAACTTTTATCATATCTAGATTCTCACTAAAAGTGAGATCAATAACAATGCTAACAGTAGTCATCTAGAGCTATTTGACTGGGAAAAGAAAGGAAAAAATAACTATGAAATGCCTTGGACTTTGTGATCTTGAGCCTTCATACCTGCAATTTCACTCTTAATATAACATATATTGAAGTTGAGAATAATGAAGCTAAGAACACTACTGAAACTACTCGAACAGTACTATAGCACGTGGAATAAACTATTTTACATGTTTATTAGTAGAGGAAGGCTTCTATAGTCACTGTACAGTCACACTGATTATGCATACTCTTTTTTAAACTGCCTGAAGAGGTCAGGTATTACAATTAAAAATCCCCATGAAAGAACCAACCAAAAAAAACAAACCAAAGAAAACTATTTGACCCTAACCTCTGCTTCCTAATCCCATGTCTCTGAGTAGGTACATTATTCCAACAAAGCATCCTTTTTTGGCTAGATGAAACTATTTAGCAAGTGTACTCTTCTATTTCTCTTCACACAAAAGGTTCTTTCTTTGCTCTCAAAAAATAAATCGTGATGGGATAGTTCTTAGTTTATATCTAATCTTCACAGCAGGGTTTTTCGTGTATCTCTCATTCTCTCATGTGTACTCGTTACAGCCATTATATATTTCTCTAATGAGATTAGTTAAGAATTGCATATACTGTGAGCTTTATCACTGAAACTGGAATACATCCATCTCTTCTATTTGAGAGCCATTTGTGCTTCTAGGACAATTCTTCTATCCTGATATATACTTTTTTTTTAACAGGATGTCAGAACAATGGTTAATATCGTGGAGTTAATGTTCACTAGGTCAAAAGCCCCGTCTATTGAGTTTCATGCTTCAGGTACTGAAACTGTTTGCAAATCTTAGGTTTAATTCTACTTATTTACTTCATCCGTAACTGAATATGTACTGGCTTGGTAGGCACAGAGTAAGAAAAGAAGATTTCAATAATTACAGGAATGAGTAAGCTATTGAAGGTACTGACTGCACAAGGAAAAAAAGTTGCTCTGACCAGAAATTAAAGAAATACTGTAAGTAAGGACCATGGATAATTCTTATATTTGTGAAATGGACAAACCATAACTACTCGATAATGATTGTATTTGAGGACTTCATTTCAACCTCACTATTAGATATTACAAGTAACAATAGCTCCACTGACAGCAGGATCATTTGCATTCTCCTAAATTCACATCAGGCAAAGTCACCAGATTGAAGTTGAGAGAAAAGAAGAAAGATATTTAAAAGACTGTCCAAACCTTTGCAGTCTCTGTGGAGTGCTCCTGTTACCCATTTTTTAAATTACCAGGTTTAACAAACATGAGTGAAAAGGTGTACATTGCTATGTGGGAGAACAATGAATTCTAAGTGTTCAGAAAAAAAACAGTGAAAGACCAGTTAATTCCTGCCAGTCCTAAGACATATTGAGATATATAAATAAAGAAAGAGTGAATGTAAATAAGGGAAGTGAGTAAAACAGATAATTAAGCTAGAGACAATAAAAATCTAGGCTTTCTTCAATAACAGCAAACGATTAATACCCACAGAGTTCATGACTGAGAAGTTCTTGTAAGGCAGAAAAATGGTTCAGACTTCCTTGCATTGTGGAGATGCACAATGGAGTCACAGAGAGAGCATACTAAGAAAGACACCCTTTTATTCCCCTTTTATCCTCCTCCATCAAATCTTTGGAGGGATCACAAACTGAACTATCTATTCAGCTCTTGAAGTCTGTTCAGCAGGTACTATCATTACATGCAGAATGAGATCATATCTGGAACTACCTCTCCGAACCCATCATGAATGGGTTTCTCTGTATGTATAGGTAAATGTAGGAAGAAATAACCTTAATTTAATGCAAGTAAAAACTCCAGTACTATTAATGAAACCTATCAGCATCTTCATTTACATAATACTGCTTACCTACAATATAAATCTTAAGATGTAAAGCACTCAACAGATTAATAAACATAATTAATAATTTCAAAGCTTTACACTGTTTTCTTTGGCCAGCTTCAAACAGCTGGAGAACTTCTTTGGAGTGTAGATTTGCTGATTTTTTTTTATTTATGATGTAATTTTACTTAAGAAGAACTTATGAGATCTGAAAATCAGATCTTAAAATTCTCATAGTAGTTAGGAAATTTTGCTGATGGCAACAAAGACACTGTGCTTAGAGTGGAAGCTTTGAATGGCTCCTGAGTGCCCTGGGACTAAGCATCTAGCAACAGGTACCTTACTGGAAGGTTTTTCCTATAGTTCCTTGTAAGATGGTAGGACTTTCTACAAGATGACTGTGGTGAAATAGCTAATCTAATTGTGTAATCAGTATATTTCACAAGAAATTTTCCTGAAGTAGAGACAATTATTGTCACAAGCTCACTGCCCTATATGGTCCTAATGACCCCAGTCAAGTACCAGAAGTTTTTGAACTTGATTTTATGGTATGGAAAATTATGAAGAGGCTTCAGATTAAATTGACTTGTCCCATGAAAGCTGGTCCAGATGGCAATAGTACTACCTGGCTTTGTTTGAGGTAGTCCTGGGGAGCAAACAATACCTTATGCACAGTTTGTGTAGGCTTGCTGCTTAGTTCCATTTCTATATGAGGATGAGCAGCTGTTTCAGAAAGCTTCAGTGTCAGACTCATCAGGGCTTTCTGACTGATCTCCATGCTGGTGTAGTCACTCAGGAGTGGTGCTGTAAGGGAAATGATACCTTCTTTGCTTGTAACTGCTTCTGCAGAGATTTCTTCATGCCTCAGGCTTATGTCTATGTTATTGCTAGGTTTATCTGACTGGCAAGAGTCACATGTGTCGTCTTCTCCACCATCTGTAAAGAGACCAAGCTTCACAGGAGCCTTTGACTCATGCTCTATAACAAAGAGACTGGTGGTATCATTGTCTGACAGGGCCTGAAGCAGTGGCCTTGAAACCGGTTTCCAGTTAGCCTGTGAAACAAAGCAAGGAGAAAGAATAATATGCTAATTAATCCACTTCATCTCATCTTTCGGTTTAGAAACATGAAGGAAAATACTTATTTCCCGAATTTAGAGGACCATCTTCTCCTCTCCCATAATATTTAGGCATAGTTTTTCTTGCTTTTATATATACTTGGGGTCAAATGCATAATGACAAAATGTAAGCCTCATGATGTGCTATTCTGACACACACAGCTTTCAAAAAGTTTAACAAATGCATTACTATAAAAAGGCAGCAGCTTGAGCAGCAGCCAGACAAGATTAAGCTGTCAACTGCTGCAAGCAGTTTGTTGTTAAACAATGCCATGTTATGTCCTAAGTATACCTGGAGTAACAAGTTTTTGTAAATTCTGGGTGATTAAATGGAAAACAGTTGGTAATGCCAAGCATTCTTATTTTCCCCTTAGATTGTTCTTTTAGGTTTGCCCTCTTTTGCCATAAATTTTTTTAAATTATGGGCACACTGGTATAGCTATTAGCTTTTATTTATTGATATATTTCCTTTCTCACCTACTTTTCTACCCCAAGCTGCTTGAAACAACTCACAAATTTACAGAATAAATAAACAAATGAATTTACAGAACATAGCAAGATTTTCTCCTTGCCTCTATTTTGCAGTGCCCATTTGGGAATACCTTTCTGCAGGGTTCATTTAGTGTTCAGAATACCAAATTACATCTAGACAGTATATGTGGTAACCTCTTTATTGTACTTTCGCCTCACATAGTGCTTTTTCTGCTTTCCCCCAAACCATTATCTGATATCTGTTATTACTGCACCTGCCATGTTATCAACATGTTATCAATATTTCTCTACCAGATTTGGCTAATACAGACTTTATTTTCTTTGGCAGTTGCCTTGCTGCTGCAAAAACAGTTAAATGCATTTTAAATTAATATATATTTTTAAAAAATATTTTGTATCAGTGGCCCTGTGGTTCATAAAACCTTTTTGTCCTTTCTATAACACACAGCCTCAATGTATTTCATTTGCAATTCTTCACAGTGGCAAATTATTCTTTGAACCTATTGGATTATTTTGGATAGTGGTTCTTACTCCTTTCTTGCTGAATTTCTGTACTGCAATTCAGCTCCACCTAAGCTCGTTAGTACACCAAAACAGCTTCTGCTCTTTCATTTTCTTTAGGGCAGGAATTCCACAAATGCTGAATATGATAGGTTTCTTTTTTTTCCTTTGAGAAGTCCAGCTTCAAACAAGTATTGAATTTGCAGATCTCTGACTTTCTAAATGCATGGTGGATAAGAAGGAAGAGGATTAGGTGGAGATATTTTTACTGGAGTGATCAGTAGGGGTATCTGAATGCCAGCACTGAGAAACAGAAATTGTTGGGTGCTCATAAGCAGAACAATTTCTTTAACTGAAGAAAATGGTGAAACTGCAATTTTTGAACAGCACCACTTTTGCAACTCTTTTGTTCTGCATTACTTGCTTTGAAAAAAGTACTATCTGATACTGTTTTTGAGCCCCCTACTTTTTAATCTACATTTAAGTAGAAGAAAGAAAGCAAGCAAGTGAGGAAGTCCTGATCTGGAGTATGAAAGCCTATACTTGCTCTGTAGCAGGAAGGAATGCTGATGTTCAGCAAAACCTTTGATTATCAGCAGACTATCAGGGTCTTCTGAAATTTTGTTTCTGACTACTTTGTTTTATGTGCCAGTTTTGGCCAGTATCTGGCTTGTAGTCACATACTAGCTCATGTCTGAAATTTGACTGGATGGAAGCCTGCTTTGTTAAAACTCACAAGTTGGCTTGCAGAATGAGATTTGCAAGTACCAAATTAAGTTCAGTTCTGCCAGAAAAAGAGATTTAAAAAGGAAACAGTATAAGTTCCTGCTCCAAAAACATAATGATAGGTGGTCTGAGACTTAGGAGATAAACCTAGTTTTTCTAAAAACCTAGTTTTTCTAAAAGAAGGACTTTTAGTATCAAATGTCAGCAAAATTGGAGGAGAAACTTGTTTAAAAGGGGGAAGGTAAGAAGGGGAAGATGCAAATAAATCCACTAATAGTCAAAAATTAATAATGTTATCTCCAGCAGCTCCTTCTAACAGCTGTAATTTCTTCTAACAGCTGATTTCTAGGCAATTCTTTAGTGCTGAAATTCAGGTATACTTATCGAAATTTATGGGGAACTGTGGGCAAGATTTGAGCATGCTGCTCGAACAGCCACCAGCTGACCATCCAGTGACCTTGGATTGCTCTGGAGGCAAGTAGATACTGAAGTGAAGAGCAGACTACAGAAAATACCATATACATTATCTTCGTTATGAGACTTCTGTGGAATTAGGCTGCAGGTCTTTACTTTGTATTTTAAGTAACTTGTACTTGATAATCAGTTGCAGCTGCTAAAAAATGACTGAATAAAAAATATAATTTCTCTCTTTAAACTCCATCTACCCCCACTCAGGTTTGATTTGTTCTTTTGAGAACCATACCTTTAAAAATGCTCTATAATGTACTCAGTCATAGACCTTTATTAAAAAAAATTTTAAAAATTAAAAATTTAGGTCTCTACCTAAACAACAACCTTCCCTCATCCTATATTTTGAATATTACTCCATCTTCCCAACTGTTGATATCAGGTGTTTTCCAGGATAAAGTGTGAAAGGACTAATAACTGGCATTACTAGTTTTCAGCAGGAAAGATCAGTACAATCAGTAGGAAAGATCTCTCCTGAGTTTTTTTGCACACCATTAGAAGAGTACTTGCCATTTCTTGGAGTGCACTGCTATTTCTTGGGCTTGGTACACTGGGCCAGCATGATATTTTCAATCTGTAAAAAAATATTCTAAGTTTTAATCTATGTAAGATTAAATGACTGGCATTTCCTATGCATTTGAATTAACTACCACTTATACATAACACATTTTTGTGACCGTGAAAACAAGCCATTCACAGAGACTTTTAAGCCCAATGCGAATTAAAGGCTGAAGACCAAACTTGGTAGTCTACACTGAAATGCTGAGTTAGTGATTATTAGCATTTTTGGTTAATGACAAAGGAACTGTGACAGGTGCTAGTAAGGTTGTCTCTTTCTATATATTTAATAATTGTATAATCCTAATTTGTTATAATTTCCACAAAACCTACATCTTCCTCAAGGGCTCTGGGGCACATAGAAGGAAGTTTGTTCTAGTAAGTGTTTGCTCCTGGGCTTCTACTTAGAAGTTTGCTTTCACTCAAATAAAGACCAAGCTATTGCTGTGTTCAGCTCCCATGAAATGGCACTGGCAGCCTGCAAGGGACTCTACAGGGAACAACACAGCTCCTTCTCTTTCCTGATTGTTTTGAGTTTAGCTTTTTCTGAAAGGTATTACATAAAGTATCTCACCTCCATAAGAAAAAAAAAAGCCTCAACACAGTTGAGAGGCTGAGAGTTTAAGTAGACCATAACCCCGCCTTACTGTTAGCTTCAGTGTTTTCTTGTTTTGAAATTAAATCTAGACTCCATTAGCTGTAATGTACTTCGTTTAAGCTGTAGTTTGAGGTGAAGATTGAGGCTGTTGAGTTACTGAATCTTCTTGCTGACTCCTGTGAAGATGGGTGTTTGGCTGTCGGTTGAGTTCTTTCTTACAATTCAAACAGGCAAATGAGGGGATCTCTGGGATGCTTTATCTCTGTTCAAGGTGTTCAATACTTCTACAGATTTACAACTTTAATTGCTATTTTGTAGTGCTACCTATGTGTAGGGCTCCTGTGTGCTGCTTGATTGTCGTGTGGAGGGGTTTTTTTCCTATTTTTTCCTATTAGTCCCAGGCAATGAAGTGTGATCTTATGTTTTACACAATGAAGTTTATTCTAGGTCAAAACTTCTGCATAGGTCTCAAAAGTTCTTGTCCAAAATGCTGGATCAGATACACAGCAACCTAAAGTACAGTCTGAAAAGGTAAGAGCACAGGAGACTTAATGTGGCGTGCAGTGTCTGTTTCCCAGTGGCAAGGACAGGAGTTCAGGCTAAAGCAGGCTATGTCATTTCAAGCCACAGGTTGTACCGTCTGTCTTTTAGCAGCTGTGCTTTCAGCTTCTGAGGTTGCTGCTTTATAAAAAGGAGAAAAAGGGAGGATAGTGTTCTAGGATATCAAAATAGTAATATGAGTGGTTGCATGCAATTCAGTTTGTCAGAAAGTAAATATTAGAACCCATTACTATGCATGCCATTTTCTTTTAGTGGTAGCCTATGCCCCCGATATTGTACCTCAAATTAATTTCTGGGGGAAGACTTATTATTGCAGAAAATAATTAGTCCTAAAAGAAGTAGACCTTATCCCTATCTTAAAGGCCCTCTTGTTATTCTCTCTTCTTCCTACTCATCCATTTATTACTCCTTTTCATGGTATGCTTATGTGCATAATTTATACAGCTATTATCCAAATGTTTTTGCAAAAAACTTCTTAGATGGCTGCTAAAATTTACTTTTGTGTTTTCATAGAATAGACATGATTATCAGTTGGGAATGAAAGAGGATAATAATCAAATGCATGTTTTTGCAATATATATAGTCTATTCTGCACTGTGAGAAATGATCCTGGCTATTTCTGGTGGTGTTTAAGACAGAAAATAGAAAACTGTATCAAAAGCAAAAAATTATAGGTTTTTTTACAAGCTATTTTAATCAGCTGATAGTGGTTTGTAATTGCTCTTGCTATGAAACGAGTGTGGTGGCTTTTATGCAGTGTGCTTTTTGAGTTGTGTTGCTTTTAATGACAAAAAATGCCTTGTGCTATAAAACTCAGAGTTAAGCAAAACAAGAGTGCTGCTAACAACTTCAGTCAATATTCCCTTCTTACCTTTGAAGTACCAGAGAACAAGTGAGAGGTGCAAAAACCAGAATGAATATCATACTGAAGAAAAGGCCAGTCACAAGACCTTCAAATCCTTTATCTGATGAGAAACAGAAAGATTGAATTAGACTTGAGGTGTCAAGTGCAGAAAAGCCATATTACCTCCATGAGAGAAATAATTCAAACAGAAGTCAAGGCAAACTTTACACATGTTCTTGAATTCCAATAAGTAAAATCCTGTAAAAACTAGACTTGGCATTCTGGGAAAGAGTGTGAGGTTTTCAGGTTTGTATTTTTAAGACATCTAGGTACCATGGAGTTACAGAATGCTTGGGATTTGAAGGGACCTCTGAAGATCATCTAGTTCAACCTCCTGCTAGAGCAGGTTGCACATGATTACATCCAGGCAGGTTTTGAATATCTCCAGGGAAGGAGACTCCCCAGCCTCTCTGGGCAGCCCATTCCAGTGCTCTGTCAACCTCGTGATAAAGAAGTTCTTCCTCATGTTCAGGTGGAAATTCTGATTTTTCGGAATCTGTGCCTATTGCCCCTTGTTTTGTTGCTGGTCATCACTAAAAATAGTCTAGCCCCATCCTCTCGACACTTGCCCTTAAGATATTTCTGTACATTTAAGATCCCCTTAAATTATACATTAAAGATCCCCTCTCTGTTGTCTCTTCTCCAGAATACAGAAGCTCATCTCTCTCCACTTCTCTCATTAGTGAGTTGCTCTACTCCAGTCACCTTCACAGCCCTCTGCAGCACCCGCTCCAGGAGATCTATGTCTCTCCTGTCCTGAGGAGTCCAGAACTGGTCACAGCACTCCAGGTGAAGCCTCACCAGGGCTGAGTAGAGGAGCAGGATAAGCTCCCTTGACCTGCTGGCACTACTCTTCCTTACGCACCCCAGGGCACCATTTGCCTTCCTGGCCATAAGGCCTCACTGCTGGCTCATGGGCAAGCTTGCTGTCCACCGGGAAGCCAAGGTCCTTTTCCACAGAGCTGCTTCCCGGCAGGTTAGCTCCATTCTGTGCTGGTGCAGGGGATTTTTCCTTCCCAGGTGCAAGACCTGCCCTTGTCCTTGTTGAATTTCAGACAGTTCTTCTCTGCCCATCTCTCCAACCTGTCGAGGTCCTTCTGAAGGGCTGCACAACCCCCTGGGATATCTGCCACATCTTTATGTGAACTTGCTGAGGAGGCCTCTGTCCCTTCATCCAAGTCACAGATAAACAAGTTAAACAATGCTGGGTCCAGCACAGAACCTCAGGGGACACCATTAGTGACAGGCCTCTAACTAGACTGTGCCACTGATCATGACCTTCTGAGGTCTCAATTCACCTCACTGTCCACTCATCCAACCTACACTTCTTGAGTTTGCCTATGAGAATGTTATGGGGGAAAAACCTTGCTGGTGCCAAGGTAGACAACATCCACCGCTCTCCCCTCATCTACCCAGGCAGTTATACCATCACCAAAAACTCTCAGATTGATCAAGCATGATTTCCCTTTGGTGCATCCATAGTGATTACTCCTGATAATCTTTCCCTCCACATGCTTAGTTAGAGATGACATCCAGGATGAGTTGTTCCATCACCTCTCTAGGGATGGAACTGATATGTTTTGAATCCTTAAATCTACCATCCAAATATAAACACTATAAAATGAAGGAAGTATTCTCACACCCCATGCTGCTACATGGGTTTCAGCTTATTTAACAGGTCAGGACCCTAATGCACATCTGATTTAATAAGAAACTATTCAAGTGAAAGTGGCTTTTCATTTGTTTCAGGATTTGGTAGTAGGGCTTGCGGTTTTTTTTGTGAGATCACACCTGATTCTGACAATAATAATATGGTTTGTTGTATTTGTTTGTTGCCCATACTTTCCCTGTTCAGAACATTTTAACTCTCAGCCACTTGTCAATCATTGATGCAAACCTATGTCACCTATTGCCCATGTTAATACCTGCTTGAGATATTTCCCACCAACACCCCACCCACCTGAAGGCCAAGTGTTTGAAAGGCTAATGAAGGTTGATAAAGCGCTCAGGCAATGAGAGCAGTCCTGCTAATGCAGGAACCAAAGCAGACTGTGATGTTAAGAGAGTTGGTGTTGAGGTCTTCTTTATAAATGGCTAATTCAGAAGTTTAAAAATAGTGCCAGGAGAGCGTGGTCAGTTCATAATTGTGTTGCTGATACTGTCAAACCATATTTGCAAAAAGGCCACTTACTTTTTCTTTTCTTACCCATCCCCCAGCAAAACTTTTTTTTTTTTTTTTTTTTTTTTTAAATCAAACAGCTATCTATTTTTTGTTAAAAAAGGTTTTTTGGAAATCTGCAAATAGCTTTGTTGCTGAAAGAGGCTTTTAAAGCAAAGAAACATGAGATTCTTCTAGTGGATTAAGTAACCTGTAGAATGTTGGGGAGGGCAGAAATATTAAATGTAATGTTTAAATTCAGTGTAATTACTTGCATTTTTAAAATGTTTGCATTAATTTTACTCTGTATTTTTGTTACTTTACTGAACAATTGAATCTTCTCCAAATATGTATTTGGTTGGGTAAGTGGAATAAAGTCCTGAAGAAAAGATCCAGGGAGATACTATAAGGAGGGGCAAATTCTGATGATTTCAAGGAAGATTTTAAATTTCTTTCATTTTTCTTTCAGCATCACACCTTTGACTATGCAGTTGTTTGTACTTGTAAGTTCTTCACTTAGTACAAAAAAAACTGTTGTGGGGAGAAACCACTTGCATACTTTTGTCTCTGAATTTCACAGGTTACTGATACCATCTTAGCCTGTTCTTTTCTATTTGGAAAGCTTCAATTAGGCGAAGTTGTGGTCAAACAAAGAAAAAAGAGTCTACTACAGTGTTAGTTTTAGTTTCACTGATAGGGTGTTAAAAATATTTGAAAGACTATGTTTGGCCAACCCCATAAAATAACAGTATTTGAGGCTTTCAAAATATAACTCTATTGGTCTTCTTAGCCTATCCAAGAAAAACAAACTTTTGCCAGCGAACTAAAGGACTTGTTACTTAGAATATACTTAAATTATTTGAAAACAAAAGATACTTTGATTGGTTGTCACCCACAATAGGAGCAATTGAAAGGTACCTAATTTTTTATTTTTATAGAATGGTTCAGGAGGCCAGTTTTATGTGATTGCTCAGGATTTTGCCAAAAACAAAGACTTAAATTTTACTAGTCACAGGCAGAAATCTAAACTGCTGAAATCCATGACAAGAATCATCAATAAATAAAGATATGTGCACGTAGCTAGCATAAAAATGTCAGAAAAGGTTTCAGAGATGAGGAACCCTAAGTCTTCCCTGTATGGCAGGTAGTAAAATACAAACAGAATTGTTCTGTCATGCATAGTTTACCTTTAAACAGAGGAAAAAAATTGTGTGTTTGCTCCCAGTAACCAAGGACTGAATAATAGCTCTTGTGTGTGAGCAGTCTGTGACTAGTTGAAAAGCAGGAAGAGGTAGAGAACAAGGACATATGGAAAGCATAAAGAAAAGATTCATGTTGTGTAACGCAGTACCATATTTTGGAGTGCTGAAAGGTTGTGAAAAAGTCAGAGGTCCTTCTCCAGCATCAGTGAATCCTGAAATCTGCACACGATAGATGTTTTTTTCCTTCAGTCCAGTAAGATGGTAACTTGTGGTAGAAGAATTGAGAGTAACAGCTGAAATGCAAGAAGGTTTGGGGGAGGAGATGATTAGATGAACTCTAGTGGCTGAGTGTGTATCAGTGCAGCTGACTGGGGAAAAGGCAAAATTTCAGTGCCCTAACCCACATCTGGAGGAATCCACATGATGCAGATGTTGTTTGGATGGTACAAGATTTCTCAAAAATATTTATGTATGTTTTAAATTCAGAGGTAAAAAGCATGAGCTTTCAACACCAAGTATGTATTGGGTTTAGTAGCAGGGGGGGCTACAGGGATGGCTTCTGTGAGAAGCTGCCAGAAGGTTCCCTGATGTCCTCCAGGATGGACCCACCACTGGCCAAGCCAAGCCAATTAGAAATGATAGCAACACCTCTGTGATAACATATTTAATAAGGAAAAAGGTGTTATTGTACAGACATAGTTGCAGCCAAAGAAGAGAGGAATGAGCTCTGCAAACACCAAGGTCAGTGGGAAAGGAGGGAGGAGGAGGTGCTGTCATTAATTACTGGGGTTGAGATTCCCCTACAGCCGATCATGGGGGCCATGGAGGTCAGTGGAGGTGCAGAGGTCCACCTGCAGCCCACAGAGGTGGACCTCTGCTGGACCATGCTGGAGCAGGTGGATGCCTGAAAAGGTGCTGTTACCCTGTGGGAAGCCTGTGCTGAAGCAGGCACTTGGCAGGGGACCTGAAGACCCATGGAGAGAGGAGCCCACACTGGAGCAGGTTTCCTGGTAGAACTTGTGACCCTGTGGAGACCCACATCAGAGCAGCCAGTTCTTGAAACCACTGCATCCTGTGGAAAAATACCCACGCTGGAGCAGTTCCTGAAGAACTGTAGCCCATGGGAAGGACTCACATTGCAGAAGTTCATGGAGAACTGTCTCCCATGGGAGGGACACTGGAGCCAGGGAAGGACTTCTCTCCCTGAGCAGTGGCAGAAACAATCTGTGATTGTAACCCCTGTTCCCCATGTCCCTGCACCACTGATGGGGAGGAGGCAGAGCCTTGGAAAGAGGGAGTGATGGGAGAAAGTGTTTTAAAGGTGTGTTCTATTTCTCATTATCCTGCTCTGAATTTAATTGGTAATAAATTAAATTAGTTTCCCCAAGCTGAGTCTGTTTTGCCTGTAACTGTAATCTATTTGTGATCTCTCCCAGTCACTATCTCATCTCATGAACCTTTCGTTACATTGAAAAATTAAATATATAATGTCTTAAGTCTTACAAAAAGGCTTATACTCAATCCTGGATGAATTGCAATGAAATATAGAAGTATTGTGATGGAAATCTCAATACTTCAGGAACACTGAAAGTCTTATCTTCCTTTAAGAGTTACCAGAGAATTCTACCATAGTCCTAGAAATGTAATTTTTAAGGAAATAGCAATATTTAGTTTGAAATAATATCTAGAACATTCCAAGTATTTGTGGGAGCATCTAGATCATTAAAGGTCTAACCAGGAGCTGATCTTTGAGAGCACTCACTTTGCACAGAAATCTTAAGTAACTCAGTATGTGCTGTAGCCATAGTTAATAGTCTGAATGAAGCTTTTGTTTCATGGCTCTGACCTGCTGCTTCGTTCTGAGCAATGGTGACTTACCCAGAGACTTTTTCCTTGATGAATCTGTGTAGCTGATTCTGTATCCTCGTAGAAAGCCCAAACGGTCTTCAGCAGCTATTTCATTCCACTTCACAAGTGCAGAATCCTTTGTGATATTCAGAACTGTCACATTAGTGGGACCTGTCCTGGGAACTTAAAAAATACAGATAATTATTTTAGTTCTGCATCAATACTTTTGCAATAGACATACAAGACTGAAACTTAGGTACTTCCTAGGGAGTTCCTTGCCTGATTCAAGATGCCATAAATGCAATGTAAAGGGTGCAAGAGAAAGGAGAAATCCCATAGAGTGAAAAAACCTCATCTTAAAAACTACCAAAGTAGGAATTGTGACTCTCTTACAAAGATTTTATTCCAATAGCCACAGCTGTACTCATTTCATCTTGCAATATGAGACACTACCAAACTGGGATTGGGAAATCTGACTGGGACCGCAGCTAACACCGGAGTTACATGGAGTAGCAACTCTGAGGCCCTCTATCTGTTATTTTTGGTAGTGTCATGTGTAATAAAAATATTTCTATGCACTTGTCAGTAAGGAACAGCATTCACTGCCAGGATATAACTGCTAAGACCAAAGGCAATCCTAACTGAAGAATGCTGTTCAGTCACCTGGAAAAGAAATTTTGAGTAGCCTTTGTTTTATGGCTGCGGATAGGAATGAGAAGAAATACAAAGGTTAAGGTTATACAAAGGGGAGGAATACCTCCTTCCATGAAGTAAAAGTGGGTCACTCCAAAAGTCTTTTCATGTCTTAAGAAACTTTCACACTGACACACATCAGATGCATGTACCATTATTTTGTACAACTTATACGGCTGAAAATTATCTGGAAAACAAATAAATGTGCATCAGAGTTTCCTGAAAAGTTATAAATTATAGAGGAGATAAATGATAAATTTACAGTTTTTCTGTGTAGTTCTTACTTTCTGAGACATAGTATAGTATAAGTTTATAGCCCTTTGCACTGAGTACTAAGTATGTAAAAGTAAGTAAGTAAG